>NC_083474.1:20065608-20103108 GCF_030014155.1 Tachysurus vachellii
ACTAAAAAAAACTAAAAAATAGAGAATTTTGGTGAATTTAGAGAGTTAATAGAGAGTTTCTTCAGACATTCTAACAAGAAATTCTCATATTTAGTGAAAATAATTTAATAGTGGATTCAAATGCTTGAAACTGAAGCGACTCGCTTTTATTTCATAGGTGTAAACTGTAGTTAACGCTCTAGAAATAAGTGACTAAAATATTTCGAAAATTGTCAATAAAATTTTACGATTTTATTCCCGTTAGACTTACAAATAGGTTTACTTGTCTTTTATTTAGTTTAATGTAGCATTTGATTTACGATACATTTGATTATATTCAAGATGTCTTCACTTGTTGAAGATTAAGTTTTTGTTTGTTTATTTTTGTTTAGGTGTAATTGTAGTTAATTGGGAACAATTTAATTAAATCTGACAATGACCTCAAACTAAAACACTGAAAACACAAAAAACTAGCTAAGAGGATAAAAAAGTGTGATGGGGAGAGAAAGAAAAAAGAAGAGTGAAAGAAAGAAAGAAAGAAAGAAAGAAAGAAAGAAAGAAAGAAAGAAGTGTAAAAGAAAGTATACCTTTTCTTCTCTTCTTACTTTCACCCTCTTCCTTCTTTTTGCCACCTTTCTTTCTTTCTTTCTTTCTTTCTTTCTTTCTTTCTTTCTTTCTTTCTTTCTTTCTTTCTTCTTTTTCCACTCTCACCCTTCCCCTTCTTTCTTACATTAATAAATAAATAATTATCACAGCTTTTTCATTGGATCTTTAGTTCTCAGTAAATGAATCATTTCTTAACCTTTTTTGACTCATATTCAAGAGTAAAAACTGAGAAACAGCTGGATTTCGAGTGCACTTGGTTTGTTTTTTAGCATTTAAGTAGCGTTTAAGTTCGGAGTTAATCCCGAGGTCTGAACATGGCCAGCAGTAAAGATCTGATTCCTGCGGCGGATTTCCCTCCTTGATGCCTCCCTGATCTCAGTGATACCCCTCAACTAATGGCTTAAAACACAATCCCCTGTTGAAGCCCAGAGATCCATCAGGTAATCCTGTCCGCCGTCTGAGCCGCTTGTCTTAGCACCGGAGGACGGTTTCACGCCTGGATGCTTATTTGATTAGGTGAAGCAAGAGCTTATTGCACTAAAGCATGAGCCACATCTCTCTGTGCTAAACCTTGTTCTAATTCAGATACAAGGACACAACATATGCCCTGTGTGAGGCGCTGAAAAGTTCGTCATCTTCCTTCAGTGGACTCGTGAATCCGCTCAGACATTCTGGCCTGAAGGAGAAAAGCACAGCTCACTTCGGTCGGTCAGACAGTGCGATATTGATTTCTGCAAACGTCGGCTGATTTACAGACAGATTCAGAGAGCACTTGTTGTGTAACCGTACTGAAATGCCGGGACTTCTGAGCTAGCATGGAGTTTTTATCTCTTATGATGATCACAGACTTAGATTAGCTGGAGAAAAACTAAATTAGTAACTAGCTAGTTTTATTTAATTATAGTACCTTAAGTATCCAGTTATTATTCTGTTGCTGCTGCTGCTGCTGCTGATGATGATGATGATTGTGCAAACAAAAGGAAGCAAAAGTTATTTCAATTCTTTCAACATATTGCTAGCAAGGTGACATGGCTAATGAAATGGCTTTATATGGCTTTACTGTCAAAACATTTATATATATATATATATATATATATATATATATATATATATAATTACAGCACATTATAAATATATTAAACTAAATATTAAACAATCTGGATTTTGAACTTATGATCTTCTGCTCTATAGTGTAGTGTTGTATCATTTTTGATAGCTTGTATTCAATCAAATACGTAAGTAATTACACTTTTAGTTCATGGAACATTTTATTTTTTCGTTTCTTTTTTTACAAGAAAAAAAAAAGCTATATTTACCATAAGGAGAAGTGGGTAATTTATACCACAGTCATGTCAAATTTCTTGATTCTGATTGGTCAGAAGGTTTTGATTCATTTGCATGTACCGGTTATTTGTTAATGTTATCGTTTCTATAGTAACAACAAGGTGTCTTGTGTGTGAAGCTATTAATGTGGCAAAGTTGTCTTTGAGGAGACGTTTATGTCTTTAGAATTGATGCAAACTGCGCAAGTGTCAAGGCAAGTTTTGTCACAGGAAAGTCCTCATGATAGGAGTTTACGCTTTTTGGCTTTTCCGTAACATGACAAGCCGTGTTTTACAGCAGGATATGGGTTAGCGCCGCTTTTTATGGAACTCAGGGTTATGAAACTCTCCTCTGAAGCAGGATCAGCATGGCTTTAACAGAGTTAACTCCACATCATGAGGCTGAACTT
Source organism: Tachysurus vachellii (assembly GCF_030014155.1). NCBI lineage: Eukaryota > Metazoa > Chordata > Actinopteri > Siluriformes > Bagridae > Tachysurus > Tachysurus vachellii. Next base: position 20,067,926 of record NC_083474.1, read on the forward strand.
GTGTGAAACGTGTGCTACAGTGTGAAACGATGCAGCGTTAAGTAGTAACGGTTAGTTGCTTAGCAACAGGCACCCGATCAGAAACTGAACAGCGCGTGAGAACCTCATATCAGGTGAAAACCAGAACGTAGCTGAACAACGCAACAAAAACAGCTCGGTACATCAGAATAAACATCACTGAAGTGTATGCTGTATCGAGGGGGAAATACATCACACTGAAAAATTTGCGTAAGTTGGATATCAACAAACGAACATCTGATCGATTACATTCATCTTCATCTTCTACCGCTTATCTGAACTACCTCGGGTCACGAGGAGCCTGTGCCTATCTCAGGCGTCATCGGGCATCAAGGCAGGATACACCCTGGACGGAGTGCCAACCCATCGCAGGGCACACACACACACACACACACACACACACTCATTCATTCACGCTGATCGATTACATGGCTAACTTATTTTTTACGCGGTCACAAGCTTTATTCAATCAGGGATGTTGATGTTGATGCTTGAATATACAAATTAGAAGAAGTTTACAGCAGGGATTAGGAATGTACAGAGTGAAACAAAGTCAGATTATGAAGAGCCAGGATTCAGTGTTAACCCAAGGAAAGTAGGAGCAGTGTGAAAACTCTGACTACTGTATATAAACCCAGGATTCTGTTAGCTGGAGTTCACTAGGACCCAGAGGACTCTCAGAAACGAGAAGGAATGACTGTTTATAGCTGCAATAAAACAGAGGAATAAAACATATTTTCCTATAACAGCACGACAAACAGTTTCATTCCTTACTTCACTAATGTACGTTTCCGTGTGTATTTTATCACCTGGGCAATTTTTGTTTCTATTACACAAACTGTAGGCGTCTTAGAAAGCGTTCCACATTTACAGGATTACATTAACCCTATCAAAGAGGAAAGTTCATGCACTAGAGCTAGTCTTTAATAAATAGCAAGCTCAATAGCAGCATCTTCTGGTTAATAATAGCAGCACTGAGTTTCTTTCTCTGTACACAGGCTCCAAATATGTAACATTTTCAGCCATAATAACTAAATCAATTCAAATCTAATTATATTATTCCAGTATGTAAGAATTATTCTTGCTATTTAAATAAAAAAAAAAGTCATCAATTTCATTTCTTTTAAATCTATCCATTATGTTAGCTAACCTCGGATAACCCTTGGTCCTGGAGGAAAAAAAAAAAAACTGTTCACTTTACCCAGTTGTTCCCATAATTCAATCATTAATTACAAAGAAAAAAGAGCCATAAGAAATGAGTAAAAGAAGCTGAGTCTGAGAGTGCATTCCTCCTTTAAGTAGTGAAACATTGTGCCAAGGAACCTGCACGTAGTCTTTCCAGCGGAAAGCACTTTCAATGCCATCAATGTGCACAACGTATTCAAATCTAATTTCTGAAATTAGAAATGCACTCTTGCCAAGCTAATGACACCGCTTCATTACTCAGTAGGCCAGACCAGACCAGACCAGAGCGCCTCTTGTGCTTGGCAGAAAGGATTCACTTTTTTTTTTTCCTTATTTTTCTTTCTTTCTTTTTTTTCTGAAAGTGCATTTTTCAGACTTTAAGTACTTTCACTTGTCTTCTCGGTTTGACGTTAAAGTGTCTGATGAGATGTCCGATGTACAGATTTTCTACAGTGGGATACAAACTTAGTACAACGTCGCTTCCATTATGTAAAAAATTCTAAATAAACTGACGTCAGAGTGTATTGAAAGTGAGCGTTTGCGTGGTTATTGGCCTAATTCGGCTTTTGTCCTGTTTTGTCTTGTAAAAAAAAAACACTGAACCAGCACTTTGATTAATCACATACAGTGACATAATAAATGTAGCATTACGGTTGAAATCTGGAATAAAAAATAAAACAAAGTAAAATTTAAAAAGGTTATGGTGAAATTAGAGCGCTACAATACGAAGTTTCGACATAAATCCTAAACAAATTTATCATTGCGATTTGGTATTTGATGATAAATTCACCAGATGTCAAAAGATGCATCCAGACCTTCCAGACATAACGTCCAGACTTAAAGACTGTAAAAAAATTCATTACACTGAACTCTATTGCTAGAACACATGAATAATTAGACTGTGTCCACTTTGTCCCACTAGGTCTTTGAGCGCTTGAATATTCCTATCCAGTTGTTTGTCTGTGCTTACAGTCATGTTATGTTATGTTTTCTTTTTTTTTTTCTTTTTTTTTTGCCTGTAAGAGCTTTATGTGTCTTATGAGAGAATTGTGAACTGTGTGTGTAAGATTTTACTCTAGTGAAAGAAAGTCACTGTGCATTGATGTTTAAAGCACAATTTATTGTACATGTGCAAAGGAGTTATTATTAAAATAAAGCAAATGATGATCTTATTCAAAGACGAAAAAATTAATTAATTAATTAATTAATCAATTAATTTATTTATTTATTTATTTATTTATTTATTTATTTATTTATTTTATTTATGTGTTCCGCAACCATGTCCATATAAATGCTGTACATGCTATATACCTTATTCAGAGTTTATTTTATTACTATTTAAATCTATTAAATGAAATGTTTGGAACTTTTTTTTTACTTTTTTATGAACTTTTTTCCAGATTTAATTCTTTATTTTCTTTATGCATAAATTTTCTTTATGCATAATAATATTCCGTTAATCATAAATTAAAAAGTAAACAGATTGAGCTGTGTGTGTATAAGTTATATTTGGGGAGTGGGGGGTTATGTTACATGCAATTTTATTATTACTAGTACTATTACTACTACTACTACTACTAATAATAATAATAATAATAATAATAATAATAATAATAATAATAATAAAAATAAGAAGAAGAAGAAGAAGAAGAAGAAGAAGAAGAAGAAGAAGAAGAATTTAATTCCCGTTTTCTGGTTTCATTCTGTGTCTTATTTTGTTTCTTGTTTATCTGAGCACTTCTTCCTTGCTGAACTTGAACTATGACATCATTTATGTGCCAATTACATTAATTATTTACTTCTGGCCTTCTCGCCCATCAGCTTCTAAAAGTCTTTTGTTTATGTAGGCAGTGTATTGGCTCACATGCTGCTACATGTATGTGGAGAAACTGGATTAACAAATTCAAATCTTCCTGTTTCAGTTTGAAATCCACATGTCAGCTATCTAGACTCTGAGCTTCGGGATGTGGATGGAACGAGTATAAACGTCATAAACATAAAATATTTCCTAGACCTGTTAATATTAATAATAGAGGGGATGTATTTGATGGTATTTATGAGAACAATCCTGTGATCAGTTTAACTGTGTAGATCAGGGGTGTCAAACTCAGGCCCAAATATAATTAGGCCCGCGAGATCATATCAAATGTGCATTACAGCTGGCTAGCCGCATGCTCCGCTAATACTACAAATCTCAGAATGTCTTGTCACTGTATTGACGCGTAGTCACGAACAGCAAGCGCCCCTCGTTCTCTGTTGACGGTCGTTAAAAACCGTGCTACAGTCACATCGGGCAAGTTAACTTCACCCTCCACAAAAATGGCCAAACGAAAGATGGACAATAGGAGCTTTCAAGACAGATTATCTGTTAACGAATATAAAGGACAGACCTGTTTGTCTTGTGTGCTAACGGAGCTAACGTGTCTGTAACGAAAGAATATAACAGAAGAAGACACTAGTCATAAAGTTGGATTTTCATTGAATGAAATGATTATTTTTGGTTGTTTTGTTGTTGGTTTTGAAAAAGATCCACTTCAAAAAAGGAACTTAAAATGATCCAGTGAGAGGCATCATTTATTCTCACTCGCTCTCTCTCACTCATTTTCTACCGCTTATCCGAACTACCTCGGGTCACGGGGAGCCTGTGCCTATCTCAGGCGTCATCGGGCTTCAAGGCAGGATACACCCTGGACGGAGTGCCAACCCATCACAGGGCACACACACACACACACACACACACTCACTCTCATTCACTCACACAATCACACACTAGGGACAATTTTCCAGAGATGCCAATCAACCTACCATGCATGTCTTTGGTCCGGGGGGAGGAAACCGGAGTACCCGGAGGAAAACATGCAAACGGGGAGAACATGCAAACTCCACACACACAAGACGGAGGCTGGAATCGAACCCCCAACCCTGGAGCTTTGAGGCGAAGCATCATTTATTTTATTTATTTACATAAAAAAAGAACATCACTGATGTGTCTTTTATTTCAAATTTAATTTCTTATGTGTTTGTAATATCAAGCTCTGGTTGTTCCAAATCCTGTGTTCAAGCAAAACTAAAGTTGAACATTACATATTATGTAATGCAGTTAATTTTTCAATAAATATTCACTTTGGCCCGTGACTTTATCTCAGTTTTATTTGAGTTGAGTATCAATTTGAATTGACACCCCTGGTGTAGATCATGCAGGGATTTTATTTAGTCAGTTTCCTCATACTTCCTTAAACTGATTTAAGTGATAACAGAATTTTATGGGTGTGTGTTTGCATGTGCTGAAAATTCACACAAACAAGAAGCCTGGAAAAAAAAACATGAAGCTAAAATGAGGAGGAGGAACATAATAATTATCAACAGATCAAGATCATGTTTATATTATATTAAATGACAGGAGGGACTTTGCCTTTAGGACCCTTAGAAAGAGACGTCTCAACTGTGTGTGTGTGTGTGTGTGTGTGTGTGTGTGTGTGTGTGTGTGTGTGTGTGTGTGTTTTAACTAAAATTGAAAGTATCTTGGTTCACCTCCAAGTTACACCCTTGTTCTCCATTTAGTGTTTGCTTTCAAATTCAATTTTAAAGCGAAAGAACAATTTGTTGAGTCTAAGTCAACAAGTCTAAAATCTGAGTTTAATTTTATTTATGTTGTGTGGTAATTTCAAAATTTGAGCTGCTTATGAACAAACACTCAGGGCATCTCAGAGAGAAGAAATGGGTTTTACTGTATATCAATATTTACTTGATACAAGATACAAACATTTGTGAGGAAAACACAAGCAGATTCTTATAACGTTTCTACAATATTTTATTCTATAATAGTATGCTACGTAAATAAAAACAGAAATCCTGATGAAACTCTACAAACTCTACAAGTCCTGAGTGTCTACTTTCATATGAGCTTCATATTAACACCACTGTGGAGTGAGACATGACAAAGACTTTTAATCATCAACGTGGACACAATAAAAACAGGAGGAAATTTCTTTTTTGGTTTTAAGAGTTATGATTTAAAGTATTAAACTCAATGTAAAAAATGAGTATATTTTTGTTTCATTTTATTGAGTGACTAATGATTTGTTGACCTGAGATTCATTTTATTTGCCTTGTGTTGCAGCACATTATTTTAAACATGGTTTAAAGTGAGCAGATAAAACTTTGATTCGACACACTCTTCAAAATAAAGGTTCTTAATTTGGTTCTTGGTCTGGGTAGATGTCCTCGCTTTGTTTACATCTTTTCGTTGTGTTCACAGTGTTCTGCCTGATTCCATGCCAAATTCTTAAGGTTTTATTCTGAAAACCTGTTGAGTGACATTACACTCAGCCTCTGAGGAAACCGGTCTTTCGTGAAGTGTGATCAGAGTTAATAAAAACGTTGGACGTCTTCAGAGTCTTCAGACCTGCTGGAATCATGAAGCTTCTAGTGTGCACCTTCCTCCTTGTGCTGCTGTGTACCGCCTCAGGTAAGAGCATCTCAATTTTTGTATCAGACTTTCTTGTAATTTTGGTCTATAGCAGGAAACAAACTGAAATCTGATCAGAGCAGAGAGAAGCGACAGGTGATCCGCAGTAGCGGTATTAATGACATCGGTTCGATTTATAGATAATTGACTTTTTACGGTTCGGTAATGTCATTACAGTTTTTTTGTAAAAAGAAGAAGTTCAAATGAGATCGAAACAGAAATCAGGAAAACACACATGGAATATTGCCATATTTGTCTTTCACGTTTGATATCTGTCCTAATCTAATCTGTGGTATTTTTTTGTTGTTGTTATTTTTTTTTCCAGTGCATTCTCTGCAATGCTTCACGTGTGAAAATGGAGATTGTAAGACTCGAACGGAATGTCCTGAACACACCAACTTCTGCAAAACTGTCTCAACACGTAAGTGCTAAGACAAATCCTGTCCCAGAATTCTCTTTAGTCTGTAGTATGAAGGATTATAGCACAGTACTGCTGAATTCTCAAATCTGATTAGTAGTTCAGCTGCGTCACGTGTGCATCAGTGCACTCGTTCTAACACGTGAGTTGTATGGTGGACATACTATACCTAATAAAATGGCACAATAGTGTAGAAGTTTCCTGTAGGGATGCATGTAGGTCATGGTGAAGGAATTAGTCTCCAGTGTCACAATAAGGTTTTTAGGAGTTTCTTGACTTGTGACAAGATTCTTTTTGTTTATTGTTGTGATCACGTGAATGGATGAAACAAACCTGAATAAGCAGAGTTTAAAGAAGGAAGCAGGGTAAACGGTTGGTCAACCAACCGAACCAAAAGTCAGTGAGGCAAATAATCCAAAATGCAGGATCCACGAGAGAACAAAAGCAAGGTCAGAACACAGATAAAAGGTGGTTCATTTCTAGTGGTTGGTGTTGTAACATAAAAGCCTTTATTATCACCACATACAGTATATTACAGTACACTAGAATTCTTTTCTTTACGTATCCCAACTGAGGAGTTTGGGTTCAAATCATGGGGGCAGATATGATACAGCACCCCTGGAGCAGGGAGAGGTAAGGGCCTGGTTCTATTGTCCAACAATGGCAGCATGGCAGTGCTGGGGCTTGAACTCCAATCCTTGGATCAACAACCCTAACCACTTGAGACACCACTTGTATTTTTACTTCAAGAGGAAAAAAAAACAGGACACGTGAAGAAACATTTAAGCAGACCCACATCCATTAAATCCAGGCTTGAGTAATCTCATTTTATACAACTAAGCATTGGAGGGTTAAGGGCCTTGCTCAGGGGCCCAGCAGTGGTAGCTTGGTGGATTTGAACCCACAACCTTCCAAGTGGTAGTCCAACACCTAAACCACTAGGCCACCACATCCCCAACTGTTTGTATCTGCTAGGATATTAGGATTTTCCACACCATCATATGTATCAGTGACCTCCTTTATACTGTATATACACACACTCAAACAAAACAAAAAAAAAAAAACGCTTGTTTTATTTTTTTATAGAAAAACACTCAACTTTACTATTTTTTTTAATTAATTTTTATTTTCCTTAAATTTCTTGTTTTATTGCCTATAGTCATAAGAAGTTTGCATGAATTCCCCTCAATTTTTTTTAACTATATATTTTCTTATTGTTTAGTTCTTTATTCTATATACTTATAGTCTATATTTCAAACTTACTCTTTTCCTTTGTCGTCTTTTAGCCGATGTGTTCACTCGGACTTGTGAGGAGTTCTGCGTTCCCGGGGTGGACACCTTCTGCTGTCAGGAAGATCTGTGCGGCTGACGAGCGGCTCATCACAACGATGTGGCTTTAAAATAAACTGTACGCTAATCAAATTAAAAATAAAGTTACTCAAGTGATTTAAATGCATAAATAAAAATCTAACAACCTTATCAACATGTTTGCTCTTTCTTTCTTTCTTTCTTTCTTTCTGAAAAAAATTATTCAATTAGATTCAGATTTATTTGTATAGATGATTTTAAGGGATATTAAAAAAGCAATAACATTATTAAAGGAATTAAAGGAATAAATAAATTCAGAATATAAATGATAAATTAAAAATGTTAAAAATTTTAATTATATTTCTTAAATTTAAAAGAAACCAAATGACCTGGAAGTGTGTTAAAACTACAGAATTGTTAAATGGTCATCTACTCATTGCCGTTATAGTAAACAAGGTGACAAATAGTTTTAAAAACATGACTCGATTTATGTCACGTTACATTGTCTTATGCTCTCAGCAATTCTGTAATATCTCGATCCCGCTCCCTTTTACCAGACTTCCATTATTTTCTCCAGACTTCCGATATCTAGACTTTGAAGCATTGGCTTCATCATGAAATATTTACAGGATAACAAATCTAACATGCTTTCTTTCCCATCCGCCTCTCTGTCTTTTTCCACTGCCGTGATCGTGATAGACGACATTGTGACAACATCAGCTAGTGAGTTAGTGAGTTATTAGTCACTTGGTCTAGGTGATCTTTAGTGTACAGATTACACAAGTCATATCTAGCGTAATCTGGTGTAGGGATTTAATGCAACATTGTGGAAAAAGTAGCATAAATAAGACGCAAGAAATTGTGTGTACTGTATGTGTGTGTGTGTGTGTGGGGGGGGGGGGACAACATTTTATCTAAAGGTGTTGAGATAGAATTAATATAATAATTAATTTAGTCATTAATAATTATTAGTGACCATCCTAATGACGTTATTTTATAATGATGTAATGATATTTAATGTTACAAACACGGGTGTGCCGCTCCACCAACACCCAGCTGGATAAAGACAAAAGGATAAAACCGGCTCATGCCAAAATATATAATACGTCTTATTTATATGACTAATTCACACACGTGCTTGTAATTTCAAGGCTTGGTATTTTGTTTAGAGTCAATCTTCATGCTTTGGACTGATATAATTAAGGATAATTAGAATTAGAATTAAGATGTGTTATAGGAAACATCTCAGAGGAACCCAAAATGAAACTTCTCCACAAAACTCTGTCAAAAGAAAGTGTTAATGCAAATAAGTGTACTGTAGGTTGTGTATATTAGAGTCATAGAAAGATTTAGTACACCTGACCAGATAATACAGTGATCTTTATGATCGTCTTTAACGTGTCTAACTCGTTGGTTCTACTTTTCAATCAGCTGGACTGATACGCTCAGTAATCATTTTCATTTGGCTGATATTTTGAGGCAGGATACAATCGAGGTGTAGGTGGAGGAATGATCGAGGAGTACTGGGATGTGAAATCACAGCTGAGTGGATTTCACAAACCTGAAACTTTAATTACGGAGTCACTGCTGCCAATGTGCTACTGTACATAATGCATGCTAACATTAAAGACTCCACTGATCAACATCTAACACGTTGTGTCTCAGAGTTTTGGTGTTTGTACTGTACTTTATCTGGCCTTCATGCTAAATGATCAATGTGAACCAAGTAGCAGACCTGGCCTCACAAGCTTCAGAAAGCTGAGACATCTATTACGTGGCAAGGAACCATTTGGAAAGTCAGATTTTTGTGTTTATAGCTCAGATTATCGACTCGGAGGTTACAGGTGAAACAGTAGCAATGGTCTTCCCAGAAAACTGCTTCTATCCCAAAGGTAACCTCATTAATCCCTGGCTACATTCCAACACCTTATCATCTCCTGACCTGGAGAACCTTAGCGAGGTCTCAGGAGAACCGTCTCATCTCTTCTCGTTCTGACCCGCTAATATATTTCACATACCATCTCTGGTAACAACTACTTACTAGTCACAAACACAGAAGGTCAGAACTTTACAAACAACTTCTTAGTAAAATTTTCCATCACAGTTCCCGCCTTTTGTCCTTGGGACAACACACACACATTTTACTAATCATCAACCATTATAAAAAATACCAGGACTACAGATTGTTGGTGGTTTGGGTTGATGAGCAATGGCTTCGAGGTTAGGACGTCTGTCATGTTGGCGATGGTGCGGCGTAGATGTAACAGACCCAAATGCAGGGATAAAGACGAACCATAGTTTATTAGACAAAAGCCAGTGTTACGCATTAAGCCAGTGTTTCTGGTTTAAATTGTGAATCTATGACTTCAAGAGCATTAATAATCTCAGGGTCTGTGTGTATGTGTGTATGGTTTTATGTGTGTGTGTGTGTGTGTGTGTGTGTGTGTGTGCGTGTGTTTGGGATAGATCAGTGTCTGGTAGATATAGGCCAACAGACAGGGAGTCACATGACCAGATTACTCTGAATACGTAGAAATCTTTTGATGGAACAGATGGAAATGACGACATTATGGACATGCACCGGTAACTGTAACCTTTTGTCCAGAAATGAGTAATACACACACACACACACACACACACACACACACACTACTTTATTTCCCTTGTCACATTAACTACTGGACAATGAAAGATTTAAGCATAGACAGCCTCAGTCTGTTTTCAAACTGATACAGCACTTCTGTCCATTTACAGGAAATGGGCAAATTCACAAAGGCAGTTCAGAGAATTGGGGCTCTTTCACTGATTAAGAGAAAATGTGCGTGAGAGGGAAACGTCCTACTGAAAAGGAAGACATTGCAGAAGTGAAATGATGAAATGGGAGTTACTGTAGATCAGTAAGCATTCAATTAGACTGGAAGATTGGTCTTTTTGTTATCACCATTCATGAACTCAATCATTTCTAATGTACACAATTTACCTAGATACTGAAACGACCTCTTTAAAAAAATAAAGAATATTTACAGGACGGAGGATCATGTGGTCTAGACATGTGGAGAAATGACTATATCATCACCATGATGTGTAATTTCTGGTTTCTCAACCTCAGCTGTATCACTACAGTTCATGAAAGAAATTTTTAAGGGATGGGTATTTATTTATACAGTATAACTTTTTTAAAATCCTTCTCAGTCAGGTACTATTGTTGATTATACCTTCCTGTGATATTTCCCCATAAATATAGTTAGTAATATTTTTAAAAATATAATCCATAGGTTAATATATGATTCATAAACACAGACCCATCACGTTTAACGGCATTTACGTGTCTCTCAGGATCCCAGTCTCAAACCTGTGAAGATTTCTAAGCTATTCATATCTATACTTATATCTATATAACTACTCGTTTATTCTGTACAATGTATTTGTCTTACGTTACATCCCGAGCACCTTTCGAATAAAGGGTGCCGATAATTCTGGAGATACCCGAAGTTTGTTTGTTACAAAGCAATAACAGAGCTCAGTGAGGGGCTTGTGTTCATGTGAGCTAATCCGAGAGCAGAAATGGTGCTGCCCATTTGTTGGATTATGTGACAGATTTCGTTCAGTGTTAATCTGTGGAACAGCAGGCAAACTGGAGAGCTTCTTACATCAGCACTCTGGATCTCCACATCCATCATATCAGTCAGCCTCTGAAGAACAGCTCCAGCATGAACCTCTTCTGTTTCTCTCTGGTAAGACTTCTGGCTCTACGTCTATGGATTGACAGATTAATTAATGGACTGGTTAGTGCTTTTATTTATTTATTTATTATTTATTATTTTATGCTGCTTCTCTGATGACCCGGCGTTCTTCTGTTGTCATGTTTAAAAAGGTCTTGTTCTGGGGATCATGAAAAGGCTCCTAATAAGTTGCACCTAATATGAGAAACGGATTCAAAATCAGGACGGGTCTGAAAAATGCTCGAGCTGTCATTTCTCAAAAAACAAAAATTAGCGTACTCTTAGCATTTTAGACCGTCTTCGAATGCCAAGTCAATTTAATACTTTTTAACCAGATTGCCCATCATGCACCGTGGAATACACCGGTTTACTGTTTACACTGTACACACTTTACAATTGAAAAGTGTAACTGCTAAAGAAGTGTACATTTAAAATGTACACAGGGATGTGGTAGCCTAGTGGTTAAGGTACCAGACTACAAGCTAGAAGGTTGTGAGTTCGATTCCCATGTCCACCAGGCTGCCACTGCTGGGCCCCTGAGCAAGGCCCTTAACCCTCAGTTGCATAAAATGAGATAAAATATGTAAGTCGCTCTGGATAAGGACGTCTGCTAAATGCTGTAAATGTAAAAATAAATAAAGACCAGAGCACTGAATACATTCTACGGCGCTATGGTTGTATCAAAGATTTTACAGAAAGTAAACACAAATTGCAAAAAAAAAACCTAACTGTAAATATGGCCCAATTTTTAGCAGTACAACCCTTATTAAAAGCTCCATCCTAACATGTATGTGTACATAATGCTAGATGTATTGCCTAACTTTGATTAGATTAAATTAGATTAGATTAGATTAGATTCAACTTTATTGTTATTGTAAAAAACACGGTGTGGAGTGTGAAGGGCATAAACAATGTTCTACAAATTGAAAATCCTTGTGAAAAAGTGAGACATAAAGGACAAAAATAGCATAAGAGTCATATGCATAAAAACAGTAATGATGTAAGGAAGAAGTCATAAGAGGGCGTGTTAATAAACAAGAATTAAAATAATCAACAGTGGAGTGATTCGGGGGGCACGGTGGCTTAGTGGTTAGCACGTTCGCCTCACACCTCCAGGGTTGGGGGTTCGATTCCCACCTCCGCCTTGTGTGTGTGGAGTTTGCATGTTCTCCCCGTGCCTCGGGGGTTTCCTCCGGGTACTCCGGTTTCCTCCCCCGGTCCAAAGACATGCATGGTAGGTTGATTGGCATCTCTGGAAAATTGTCTGTAGTGTGTGATTGCGTGAGTGAATGAGTGTGTGTGCCCTGCGATGGGTTGGCACTCCGTCCAGGGTGTATCCTGCCTTGATGCCCAATGACGCCTGAGATAGGCACAGGCTCCCCATGACCCGAAGTAGTTCGAATAAGCGGTAGATGAATGAATTAATGAATGAATGGAGTGATTCGATACTAATGTTATGTCTTCAAAGTTTATATTGGTTTCCTATAAAAGCACATTCTAAAGCAATTTCCCGTGGGTTAGTTTACAAATAAATAAATAAATAAATAAATAAATAAATTCGAGCTTGTTTATCCTAATGCATGGAGTAAAACTTTGTTCCAGCTTTACACAAGCCAGCACCGGAGAATCCTTCCATGAATACAAAAAGAAGGCTCACAGGAAATATCTTGTCAATGTTCACCGTTTTTATTGTTCGAATGAATATTTAATTATTATTTTTTAGGTTCATTATAAGCCTGTGAAGCTGAGAAGCTTAGATTAGAAGCTGAGATTGAGACTTCCTGTTCAGCTGACAATACTGAGCTCAGTTACACTTTTGTGCTGTTGTTGAAGTGCTAGTTTGTAAAAAAGAAAAAAATAAATAAATCAGGATTAACAGTAGATAAACTGCATTAACCTCACAGTGACCTCAGATTTCCAGCAAGACATCGAATAATGAACAAGAGCCATGAACGAAGTCTTTATACTTATTCTATTTAGGTGCTAGATGCTAGATATTTAGGTGCTATTTAGGTGCTAGATACAAAAAAAAACAACAAAAAAAAACACCCTTAGGTATATAATCAAGTGAAATTGTTTTTTTGTTTTTTTTTTCTGAATCAAACACATTTTTCATTGTTCAAGTGAAAAAACAATAACATGTTTGAAACTGTCTTGAAAAAAAAATATATCCCAAATAAATAAACCACATTCTTGCATTATGATAAAATGATTAAATTTATATTGATATATTTTATACAGTATTTCAGTTTCTTTGCTATGATATAGTATGATATAGATATTATAAAGTTATTAGTAAATTCCTATTGAATTTATATTCTAGTCAATTCATATTAAACCTGGACTGTTTCCCAAAAGCACTGGTGCAAATATCTTCGTAACTGTTCTCTCTTTCGATCTGTTGCCCCTTTTCCACCGAGGCAGTTCCAGTGCTGGTTCGGAGCCAGAGCCTAATTTAGAACCAGTTCTTTCTGTATCGACAGCCAAAGCACCGGCTCTGAACCAGGAAAAGTGGTTCTTAAGTAGCACCAAAACATTGTTGGTCTAGACTTAAGAACCGCTTGTGTCAGGGGCTGTGGGCGGGGTTAATGTTAGCACATTTGATAATGCACCTTAAGTATACTAATGTTTAATACACTTTTACTTTACCACGATATGATACATTATCAGCACACATGATAGTAAGTAGCTACATGCTAAGGCTACCTTTTTTCTGTGTTAATGATAAAATAACGTTATGTACTTTCTCGATAACAACCTCCGTTTATACAGATTACATGGAGCTGCACGTACACGTTGGATTCGCTACTTTTGGATGCTAATGTAGGTTCACAAAGCCATGAGCATTAACAGTAAAGCAACATCCACCATTGTTGATGTGTTTGTGTTTGCCGCTGCTGCACTAAAGTTGCTGTGTAACGTGACACGTATACAGTGACGTCAGACTCGGCTCTGTGATGGCTCTCTAGCCGGTGGAAAGCCAAACCGGTTCTTAGGAGGTTCACCAGTGGAACCAACTTTGAACCAGCACCAGTGCTAGCTCTGAACCAGCACCCGGTTCTTTTTGGTGGAAAAGGGGCATGTGAGTGACATCGGGCCTCATTTATCAAGCTGTTTACCAACGCATTTATACGTAACCCATTAGAACAAGAAAGAAATTTACACAAGAAATTTGGAATTCTGTAAAATCTGAAAAATTACAACAAACAAACAAACAACAACAACAAATAGTTGAGATCAGTAGAAATATTTTGTTTGGTTTACATAAAACTATGACGTAACAAAACGTGAATTCGTGGCTTATACATAACTGAATTTAAACATTTCTAATAACTAAATTGTACGACGTAGAGCGAGCGTGATCGACTCACGTTGTATTAACGTAAACCAGTTACAGTGTGAAATCTCTCCAGATGTTGTTGCTGATGTGAACTACAGAATAACTCCAGTGTTACATTCAGGAGATTAAAACATGTCTGCTAGAGCAGTGCAGTGGTGATGAGTCTGTTACTAAACACCAGCGTTAGGGGTTTGATTCTCAGCTCACAGTTTATTCAGAAATTCGAAAATACACGCCCAGTAGTGTTGGATGTACGAAAATGTTACACAAATCAATCAAATAGAACCGACGAACACGTTTGAAGGAAGTAAATTCAACAAGCTGGTCTAATACCAGTGAGTTAGCTCTGATAGATCTCATAAGTTGTTGTGTAGTTTTATCACTTGTAAGTAATGCAGTATATCTGCTTGGTACAGTAGGGTTATGAAGTGCACTCTCTGTGTATTTATATAAACCTGTTATAGAAAATAATTCATTGTTAATGTTCCTCCAAATACATTGTATACTTCCTGCCTTTACCCTGATTGTTCATTTTGTGCTTACTCTCTGTGCACTTCACCTTTTATGGTGTTTTGTGGGCGTTGCTACATGCAAATGAGCTGATTAACATCAACACACCAGTATGAAGACAATCCTAAGCTTTTATGAATCTGGGAGGAAAGTTTTACTTTGGTTTGTTTTACACAAATATTTACACACAACTTTACTAAAAGATAAATGAAAAAGACTCTCACATTGAAGACAACAATAAGCTAGCATAGTAACTTTTGGAAACGTTTTTCTTTTTACTTTAATATTTACCCTTACAAGAATACTCTTAAATACCCCAATATCCTACTGTACCTATGATGTAAAAAACACCAAAATAAAAGTCCTGCATATAGAAATATGTAAAAATAGATTCAGAGAATTCAGAGAATAGGAAACAAAATCAGTTCCACATTATGCCATCAAGGCTTGAAATTTTGGTGTAATAGTAATATTTTGAGGAAAACTTCTGATTGGACAGCTTCAGGGTCTTGAGTGCAAAAGGCTGAAAAGATATTCCACAAGAATCCAAACATGATCAGAACGAGCGAATAATGAGAGTAAAAATTTTAGAGGTATAAAGAGGAAATGCTTGTTATTATGAATGTGTTGTTTATCCTAAGCATTAAACAGTAACTGTGTAAGGAATAAATCATAAGGAGGCATAGTGAAGAAAATCATCAACTCTGGAGTGGAGATACTAGTAAAAAAAAAAATAATAATAACAATAAATAATATAATATTATATAATAATAATATATGTCACGGGGCATGGTGGCTTAGTGGTTAGTACGTTCGCCTCACACCTCCAGGGTTGGGGTACGATTCCCGCCTCCACCTTGTGTGTGTGGAGTTTGCATGTTCTCCCCGTGCCTCGGGGGTTTCCTCCGGGGGTTTGGACTGGGGGTTTCCTCCCCCAGTCCAAAGACATGCATGGTAGGTTGATTGGCATCTCTGGAAAAATTGTCCCTAGTGTGTGATTGTGTGAGTGAATAAGAGTGTGTGTGTGTGTGCCCTGTGATGGGTTGGCACTCCGTCCAGAGTGTATCCTGCCTTGATGCCCGATGACGCCTGAGATAGGCACAGGCTCCCCGTGACCCGAGGTAGTTCGGCTAAGCGGTAGAAAATGAGTGAGAGAGAGTATATGAGTCACATTGATGAAGCTTTGCTTGTAAGTGATTATAATCTATATATATAATTGACCACACTGAAAAAAAAAAAAATCATCAAATCCAACATTAATCCATGCTTTTTTTTTATTTATTTATTTTATTATTCAAACAGACAATTATAATATTTACAGAAAAGAAATTAGATGCAAAATACTAATACAAAGACCAACAAAGTCCATGCTTTTTAAGTCTCAGCATCAGGTGGTGTGTTTTGCAGGAAGGCTCCATGGATAGTCTGTATGAGGCGGTGAGAGATGACGGAGAGACTCAAGTCTACGACGTCCCCAACAGATCAGACAGTTCATCTGATCTTCTCCACCACTGCATTCGCTGTACAGGAGCCACGTCTCGTGTGGTAACGATGCACCATGACTTAATAAACTCAAGCATTGTATTGCTATATTTTTTATTATTAATAATAGAATTTTGTCCATTTATTTATCCCCTGTCCTGTACAGCTAATTCCATACATACAGTCACTTCCTGTCATACTTTGTGTATGTGATCAATACAATTTGAATTTCACTTGAAAATTTATTTGAATTTCAACTTCTTATGATTCATTTTGCAACTCAAAATATTCAGGTTTTATGCAGTTTATACACTTTGCTGGAAATACAATTTCTAATCGATTTTTTTTGGTATTTTTTTTTTTTTTTTTACAAGCAAGCACTTACAAGTATACAGCATCACCTCGACGAGCTTCTTCTACTTTCATTCGCTTGAGTAATCTTTGTCATTTTGCTTTTCTTTTTTCTCACCAGGATTTTTCACAAATCAACTCCACTAATTCCGAAAAGAAGAAAATAAGGTACGTTCCTTTGTTTTATTCGGAATGCATATTCATGTTCTTGTATGTTCCTGGGGAGAATTAAGCACATTAACCACAGCCTCTTTACCAGGCTTCCTCCTACCTCTTTATCTTCTAAGCCCAGACCACATGTCTATTTGTGTAGAAGCTGCTTGGATGGAAATCCCGTGACATCGTTTCCTGCTGAAACACATCTACGTACTAATCTAATAAATTAATAAAACGTAATGTAATGTGAATTTTTTTCAATTTCATTTTAATTTTCAATTTCATTTGAATTTTTTTTTTCAATTTCATTTATTTTTTTTTTCATTTATATAACGCTTTTAACAATAAACATTGTCTCAAAGCAGCTTTACAGAAGTATAGAAACAGAGAAAAAAAATAAATAAAAATTTAAAAATTAAAATAAATAAATACATACATTTAAAGTTTAAAATTAATTTTAAAATATTATTTAAAAAATTTTATATAACTCTAATATCTATCTCTAATGAATGATCATTCAATTCACCCTATTTCCATTTTTTTTTTTAAATCAGGTCTAAATATCCCGATACTCGTGTTTTGCTTTTGCTTCTTAGAACTTCTTAGACTTTGGCAAAAGTTTGTACACTTCTGCACATACTGTAGTTCAAATTTTGTAACTACATCTGTGAACATAAAATGTAGGACATTGCTGTGGTCATGAACGAGCTCCAGCTGCTCAGCAGGACAGTTTATTTCCCTTCACTGCCTTCATGACGAACAGCGATGTTCAGTGGGGTGTTAAGGAAATATGTGCTCTAACAAATGGCTCTTGTTTTGTTCCTCATTCCAGCCAATTACCGAAGTCCGTCTCTGAAAACAATGCATTAGGTATGTACAGTATTTAAATAACGCTTTTCCGATAAATTGGTGCTGACTGGAATAAACACACCTAGAAGTCAGAATGCAGCTGAACCAGACAAACTACCACCATCAGGTTTTTTTTTAAAGAAAACCTGCTAGCTGAACTTTTATTTTTTACTTCCTTGTTAAATTAACTCTGTAGTATCTATGTAGTATCTCACATAGAGTGAATTGTCTGTATTGCTGAATTCAGTTCAGTGGGAATTTGTATACTGCTTAGTCAATAAGAGCTGCATAGACTTTAGGGTCTTTATGATTACAGCAGCAGCTCTTAGGGACAAATCTGCAATATCCATGACAGATTATTCACAGAGACATGAGGGATTCTTGGGTAGAAACCACTATTCAAACTCTGGGATGTACAGAGGAGCTTGCGATTTTTCAAAATGACCCCAGATTTTCAGGAGACTTGGGCCGAGATGTGTGGTGTGATGTCATCACCGGCTGCATTCAGCCAAATCCCTCTTCCATTCACGTGTGTTGAACATGAGTACAGCGATCATAGAAAGTCATAACATATGTGTCTTCACTGCTAGGAGTTTAAAAGAAGAGTCCTGTGCTGGAAATTCATTAAAAAAAAATTAAATACATAAAATTAATATTAATATTAATATTTATATTATTGTTATTATTATTGTTACTATTGTTATTATTATTGTTATTATTAATAACAATAATAATAACAATAATAATAATAATAATAATAATAATAATAATAATAATAATAATAATAATAATAAAATTCACAAACTCCTGGATGGACTGAAGTGTGTCCATGTTGCATGCTGGTAAGAATCTGCACATATACTGTATAATAATAATAATAGTAATAATAATAATAATAATAATAATAATAATAATAATAATAATAATAATAATAATAATAATAATAATAAAAGACAAACAATGTGAGTTATGTGTACTGTAGCATGACCAGTTATCAGATATTCTTTGCTCTAGTTATATCATTGACTCATGTTTGTGCAAAAGTTTGTGCACCTGTTGGACTGAACAAAAAAAAAGATGTTCTGTAAAAAAGACAAAACAATGATTTCAGTGTGTTAGTCTTCACAAATGTTCTTTCATTCACAAGTAAAAGTTCAGAATGCGTTTAACTAAATCAGTATCGGTTTCAAATGGTATCAAACATCTGCATCCTCTTTTCTCAGTGGGATAGAAATATTCTCTGATTCTAGGCCGACTTACTCGAAAAGTTCCTTTCATATTCTTTGAACTGCTTTTGGACTTCCTTCTTTTAGTCCTTTAATCGACTATCGGATGTTTTGGATAGTCGTGCTGTTGCAGGATGTATTTATGTAAAATACAAATGGATTATATTATTTAGATAGTCTCCATTTTTTAAAAAAAAAAAAACAATGTTTTTCAATAAAGTGTTAATAGAATCTTCTTACTGTTATTGTTTTGTTGTTCAAAATTATAATAAAATTCAAAGTAAGATCAAATTTTCAGAGTATATTAAGATTTAAAATAATCGTTTGCTTTTTCAATTTCATTGTTTTTGCTGTTTGTTTTTTTTCTTTCCTTTTATTTTCTTGTATTATTGTATTTTCATTATTTTCTTTTCTTTCTTTCTTTCTTTCTTTCTTTCTTTCTCTAGATGTTAAGTCTCTCTTATAAAACATTAAAGTATTTAAATAAACACGTTTAAATAAACTTTTAAATAATATTTTCAGTTTTACCTTGTTTCAGGATTTACACTTTTTCTTTGTTTCAGGATCAAGAGAAAGGATTATACATTTTTTACATTTTTTTTATATTTTTTTTAATTCTTCAGTTAATATGATGATGATTTTCTTCTTCAGTATACAGTAACTAAAACACTGTGATCATTTCCACCAGCAAACTCAAGCCTTTGTTTTATTTTAGTCAGAAGCATGAAGCAAGACGAATTCTGTACCAAGAGAGAAAATCACCATCACATGAACTCTAACCAGAGAGAAAACAAGCTTCCTGTACAGGTCAGGAAACATCACACTTTCTAACTCTCTCTCTCTCTCTCTCTCTCTCTCTCTCTCTCTCTCTCTCTCTCTCTCTCTCTCTCTTGCACCTACGTTTCATGCTGCAGACGACAGAAATGTGAAATGTTGCACATTATTACATCAGCTCAGTTTTGTTTGGCTCACAGTTTTTTTTTTTGTGTGTGTGTGTGTTTTTTTAATTGTCTTAAAGTAAATGTATGGCAAAGAAAAACAAATCAAGCTGTCACAACATAAACACACACACATGCACATACACACACACAAGCTGTCATTCACACACACTCACACAGACACACACACACGCACAAGCTGCCATTCACACACACACACATACGTATTCACACTCAAGCTGTCATTCACACACACTCATTCAGACACACTCACACACACACACAAGCACAAGCTGTCATTTACACACAAACACACACACAGACACACACAGACGCACTCACTCACACACACACGCACACACTTTCAGTCATATCAGGATGCAGATGTATGACCTGCACCAAGTGACCTTACTACTGTTTTTACTCCCCTGTAGAAGGTTGTTGGTGATGTCTGAAGTCTCAAACAGAACCACAAAGAAAGAATCTGAGATCTGTTACAAGAAAAAATGCAGTGTTTTTAATTAATGTCTTTTCAAAGTATTTTTTTCTTTTCTTTTCTCTTACAATAAAATATTCTGCCTCTCTCAAACTCAGAGCTTTGTCAGAATAAACTATACAGTAAGATAATCTCATGGTTGAAGCTTCTGCCTCAGCAGAAAGAGAAAAAAAACTTGCCTCCCCTCTCTCTCTCGCTCTCTCTCCCTCTCTCTCCCTCTCCCACTCTCCCTCTCTCTCTCTCTCTCTCCCTCTCTCTCTCTCTCTCTCTCTCTCTCTCTCTCTCTCTCTCTCTCTCCATCTCTCTCCCTCTCTCTCTCTCTCTCTCTCTCCCTCTCTCTCTCCCTCTCTCTCTCTCGCTCTCTCTCTCTTTCTCTGTCTCGCTCTCTCTCCCGCTCTCACTCTCTCTCCCTCTCTCTCTCTCTCTCTCTCTAACAGCTCTGTGAGGTAATTTCCACCTTCAGCATGTGTACTCTGGAGGGGCTTTTCCCAGTGCACGTTCATCCATTCGTCACTGTTAGAAGGCGGGAATGTGGTTACACAACTGATGTGGGTCATGATAATGAAATTGTTACATTTATTTTAGAGAAATGGTGTAAGAATCACGATTAACATCAACACATTACAAAATCAGAAATTAACACTGCACAAAAACAAGATGCATGTTACTGTATGTCATAGAACATTCTATAACTACACTGGAAAAAACAAAATCTAAGAAAGTAAAAAAAATGTCTTGCCATTTTTTTGCCATAAAAGATAAAAAGTCTTATAAAATACATTGCACACTAGCTCATAAATCTTAATTTAAGAAAATTGGTCTTCTTCTTTCTTGACAATTAAATGTTAACTCCTTTTGAGGTAGATTTTACCAGAAACAAGTGAAAGCTATACAGTGCAAGTTTTGGTGCATGTTCAATTAGATTGTTGTGCTAATTTTAAGAATAATAGCACCCTAAAATCTCTAATTTCAAGAATCTTAATTAAGAAAGGTCAAAGATTTGTTTTCTGTTGTCGTTTGAATATAAACACTTGGTCAAAAAGTGGTTTTATTCTGATTTATTATATTTCTTATCAACAAACATACATACAGTTTATCCAAGGAATATTCTGGGTAAGCTAATTTTGACCTGTACTTTGGATTAATGTTACCCAATGTGTAGTAAAGCATGAGCAACTTATTCTTTGAAGCATGAGACCCAGGTGGATTGCAAATTTCGATTTCATCTGAATAAAGGATTATCTGTAAAGCATATACCAGTAGCTTAAATTTCTTCCCATCTATACAGACTGGAATGTCTCAGGCAGAGGTCAGAGATGCACCAGGAATCATAATGAGGACACAGGAATATCGTCACAACAAACAGGAGACCCGAACTTCTGCCACAACGATTGGTATTTACACAGATTTTTAAAATCTATCCTTTTCAAATCAATTTTATTTTCAATATAAAAGTTGATGCATCTCCATTTTTATATCACAGCTATCTCAGAAAGCATGGAGGCAGCTGGAGATGGACATGCCTTCCCAGTTTTTCCAGAGAATTCCAGCTTTTCCATGAGACAGAGACAGATCAATGAGCACTGGAGTAACCCTACAGAACAACTCCAGGTCTGGACACCAACTCATCATGTCTGCCATCGACCGCTCACTGTGTACCACATTCATCTGCAGGACTTCTCCATAAACAACCTGGCTGAGGGTAAAAGTCGGAATAAAGCATCCTCACCTCCGGGAATGGTGCGCTCCATCACCAGCATGGATTTGAGTGTCTCTGATGTAAGTACTAACTTATTTAGAATAATAATTGTGTTCAAGAGCTTGTTTCCAAATAGTCTGTTAGCGCCAATTCCAATCAAACAAGGAAAGGCCAATCCCAATAGGATCAACACATCTGCATCCTGTTTCAAGCCAGTCATCCTGTACTTAAACTCCACCCTCCAAAAGTGCTCAAAATGAAATAAAATATTCTGGAAAAAGCAGAGTGATGCTGTTAATGTACTGGATTCAACACTACAGTACAATCTCTCAGATTATTCACTCCATTCAGTGGGAATGAAAATCAAAATATGAAAAATGAAAAGTATGAAGGAGTAGAAAGAAAGAAAGAAAGAAAGAAAGAAAGAAAGAAAGAAAGAAAGAAAGAAAGAAAGAAAGGAAGAGAAAGTAATAACAAGAAAGAAAGAAAGAAAGAAAGAAAGAAAGAAAGAAAGAAAGAAAGAAAGAAAGAAAAGAAAGAAAGAAAGAAAAATTGGAGAAATGGGATTTTATAAAAGTAAACACAAGTATATTTTAAAGTATACAGTTTAAATATAAGAAAACATATTTATTAGTTCATATAAAGCACAATAGAGCACTCCTAATGTTCTCTGGACCACTGTGCTAAAGTTTTAGGATTGATTTATAAAAAAAAAAAATTAATAACATTTTATTTTTATAATGTTTATAACAATGGACATTGCCACAATGCAGCTTTATAGAAATCCAGAAATAATATTTGAATTCATAAATAAAATTATTCCTAATTAAAAAAAGAATGAAAAACAGGATAACAACCCAGGGCCTATACTGGAGCCTTGTGGAACACCATAGTGTATTTTTAAGGTTATCAGTGAACTCGTTTGACTGAGACAACGTTTTCAAACCATACAAATAAAATATAACAGCTACCTATAATTAATTAATTAATTAATTAATTAATTAATTAAATCATTATTTTTATTATGTGTCATAATGTCTCTGATAATAATTGTAGAAAAAAAAACCCAAAATGCCTGAATTTGTTTGAGCCTTATAGAATACAGTTTGCTAGTATATGGCTGCTGTATTCAAGAAGAAAGATAAATATAAAATACAAAAATTAATCACGATAAACCTACAGAAACACTGCTACAAATATACCTGAAATAAAAATAAACATTTGTAGGTTACTTTTTGTTTCCATTTTTCCATGTGCCTCACATACTAGAAAGTAGAAAATGTCAGATTTTAGGAACCACACAAATGCATCGGAAAATCTGAGCATATTATCTAATATCTGCAATAATTTATTTACAGAATACTTCAGGATTACAATACAGTGATATGCAGGTGTGTAAATGTATGGGTAATGTAAATACATGTAAATGTATGGGTTTAATTGGGTAACATTCTTACTCTAAAAAAAGAATAAGCCTACAGAATCACCTGATTTCTATTAATAATCTTATGTGGTAAGAAAAAAAATCAGTGAGGGGAAAACCACCACGTACTGATCTGCTGTACAGATGGATAACAGCCACCCACAAGCTCCTCCAGATCAACAAAATGACTAAGAAGACGGTTAGAGTAAAACACATAATAAGCACATATTAAATACATATTTGTTTAACAAATATTTAACCCCTTTTGGAATAGATATAGACTTCTGGATCATTTTCAATCAGTATAAAGACATGAATGATGTTCTGTCTGTGAGTCTGATCTAAAATGAGTCAGAACTCATTTCAGTAGTTCAGGCTTTCGATGTGAGACGTGCGTTTTTCCCTCTGTTGATAATCTTATACAGAATTTTAGTAGTTGAAGATACACGCACTCAGATTTGAGCTGCTTATGAACAAGAAATTGGGGCATCTGATAAATGAAAGAGCAGAAATGGGTTTGATATAGAATCAGAATAAGATTTATTCACCAAGTGTGCGCAGACACACAAGGAATTTGTTGTGGTTTTTAAGGTGCCTTTCCTGATTTGCTGGCTGACCCAAACCAAACAGTTATAGAAGAGCATAGAACCTACTCAATAACAGCCGAGTAAAACTGTGTGCTCTGTGCCTGTGGCAGGTTGAACTGTTTTAGTTGACAAAGGAAGTACAACCTCTGCTGTGCCTTTTTCACATTGGAGTCAATTTGAAAGTCCCACTTCAGGTCCTGGGAGATGGTGGTTCCCAGGAACTTGAATGACTCTACTGCAGCCACAGTGTGGTCCATGATGTTATGTGGGGGAGTGCAGAGGGGTTTCTCCTGAAGTCTACTATCATCTCCACAGTTTTGACTGTATTGTCATCTGCAAATTTCAGGAGCATGACAGAGAGGTGTTTAGAGGTGCAGTCATTTGTGTACAGAGAGAAAAGCAGTGTGGAGAGAACACAGCCCTGAGGAGCACCACTGCTGATGGTGTGGGTGTTGGATGTGAGTTTTCCCAGTCTCATTCCCTGCTGCCTGTCTGTCAGGAAGCTGGTGATCCACTGACAGATGGAGGTTGGTACAGAGAGTTGTGTCAGTTTATTCAGGAGGGTACCTGGAATGATGGCGTTGAAGGCGGAGCTGAATTCCACAAACAGGATCATTGCATAAGTCCCTGGTTTGTCCAGATGTTGGAGGATGTAGTGCGGTCCCATGTTGACTACATCACCCACAGACCTGTTTGCTCGGTAAGCAAACTGCAGGGGGTCCAGCAAGGGTCCAGTGATGTCCTTCAAGTAGGCCAACACCAGTCTCTCAAAAGCAATGGGCCTGTAGTCATTTTCTTCTGTGACACAGCTCCGGTATCAGTTGAAGATCAATGTGAAGATGGATGATAGCTGGACAGTGCAGGCTTTGAGGTTGGCTGGAGAGGCACCTTCTGGGCCTTTGGCTCTCCTTATCTTCTGTTTGCTGAAGACTTTGCATACATCATCTTCAAAGATCTTGAGTACAGGCTGAGGAACAAGTAGGGGGAGGCAGGGGGAGGTTGTTGATATCCATGTTGTAAGATACTCAGAACGAGTGTGAGGTGTCAGACCAGGCTTTAGTTTTTCAAACCTTTTTCAAACCTGCAGTAGAACTCGTTCAGGTCTTTAGCCATTTGTGGATTGGCCTCAGTGCAGGGGAATGGTTTCTTGTAACTGGTGATGGCTTTCAGGCCTTTTCACACTGATGTAGATTTGCTTACTTTTAAGATTATTTCTTCATATAAATGCGTTCCTTGAAGATGGTTTCATTTTCTGAAAGTTTAAATTAATATATTAACCCCTAGCATTTTATAGAAAAACAGAAATACTTAAGAAACACTACAAATTTTTAAAGTCGCGAGTGTCTACTTTCATATAAACTTTATATTAACACCACTGTGGATTGAGACATGACAAAGACGTTCAATCATCAACATGGACACAATAAAAACTGGAAGAAACTCCAATTATGGTCTCTGGGAAAGTACAGTTTATACAGTAGATACCATACAACTAAACTGAATAAAGAACACTCATATTAATTCTAAAAAAAAAAATAGATCAGATTTGTTTTTCCAGCACGTCCTACAGATCATTGATCGGATTAAGATCTGTGGAATTTGGTAGCCAAGTCAATATCAAGTTCCTCGCAGACTGGGTCACCTCGGGTCATGGGGAGCCTGTGCCTATCTCAGGCGTCATTGGGCATCAAGGCAGGATACACCCTGGACGGAGTGCCAACCCATCGCAGGGCACACACACTCATCCACTCACGCAATCACACACGACAATTTTCCAGAGATGCCAATCAACCTACCATGCATGTCTTTGGACCGGGGGAGGAAACCGGAGTACCCGGAAGAAACCCCCAAGGCACGGGGAGAACATGCAAACTCCACACACACAAGGTGGAGGCGGGAATCGAACCCCGACCCTGGAGGAGTGAGTCGAATGTGCTAACCACTAAGCCACCGTGCCCCCCCCGAAAGAGGCCATAGTATTAGTATTACGGAATATCATTACCATAAACAGATGTTCTTGTTTGGTAGAAATGTTTAGGTAGGAGGTACGTGTCAAAGTAACAAGCACATGAATGTCAGGATCTAAGGTTTCCAGAAGAACATACAGATGCTCAGAACATCACACTGTTCCACTGGAACAAGATAATCAATGTTTTTCACTTCACCTGTCAATGATTTACATGTTATGGCTGATTGTCTTATATTTAAAACCAAATACAGTATATTTATATAGATTATCTCTCAGGTCACATGTGTGAAGGTCATTAGGCTACTGTAAAGGAAATTAAATACCATATCCAAGTTAGTCCAAACCACTGAAAATTCCTGTTCGTGTCTACATCAGAATCGGTTCCTGGATCAGTTCCTGCCTCCATGTTGTTATTATTAGCATGAAAACACTACGGGCAAGCTTGAGTGCTTTTGAGTACAGACCTGCAGGTTTGCTTGACAACCTACACAGATGAAGAGATAAATGAACATGAGCAGATTATAACCTGACAATTGTAGATTTTTGGCTTTGGAAAGTCTGATGTCTGAATATCTGGATATCTTAAATTAACAAAGGTTTTTTTTTCTCTGCTTTGCCATACTGAACCTTAATTTTATTAAAGCACAGAGATATATCAGGACAATCATCCAGACGTATTGGTTAGGATGGATTTTCAAACTTAGTAGTCAGCAGTTTGGAGGATAATCTGGATTGATTTCTGTTGTTTGGTCTTTAATGTTAAAAAAAAAAAAAAAAAGACTTTGTCACAAGAACCATGAGGATCAGATTGCACTGATGGGAAAGGCTGGAAGGATTAGACTGAAGATATTTTAATATATGTGTGTGTGTATATATATATATATATATATATATATATATATATATATATATATATATATATATATATATATATATATATATATATTTTATTTTTTTTTTTTTTTTTTTAAAATCCCTGCACTCAGCCGATTTGAAAATAGAATAAAAATCCTGGAAATAGGTCAAGCTACTGTAGTAATGATGTTTTTTTTTTTGCAGAAGTAAGGCACAAAGAATATGAATTATTTAAGAGATGTGTGTGCAGGCTTATCACAAATGTCTTTGCAGGGTTAGATAAACGAATCTGCTTGCTTCTGTGCATTTTGTTGAATATTTAATTGAGAACTTTATATCAAAACATTACAGTTGCAAACGAGCAGCGATTGTAGGGGTCCAAGCACCGCTTTTGATATCTTTAATGACTATGGAACAAAATGTCTGGGGTTTGTGTTTGCAATATGTCTCAAAAAAGACAACATTTAAGACATGTTTAACTTCAGTTAACACGCATGCAGATAATAAAACCAATATTGTGCTAAATCTGTCAGTGGTTCTGCATTAAAATGCACACGGTTGGGAAATTTGAGAAGTACACTTTCAGTAAAATGACGTCTCTGTTTCTGGGTTCCTGTGTGTGCTTGTGCCAGCTGATACTTCCTCTTATAAAGAGACCAGATTTTGCAATTGGGCAAAAAGCTACTTTTCCTTTCCTATACTTTCACTTCCTGAATAAATCCAGCTGAACATAGCGTATAAACCTTATAGGACATAGATAATGCATGATAACAATAATAATAACTGTTCCGTATCGGATAGGATTCATTCTAATCACGGCGGTAACTTTGTGGAAAGTCTTTTTGCCGTCATATATGTGCATTTTTGCTTCATGTAAGTTCCTTGAAATGACTGGGAAGTGGTTATCAAGCACACCACAAATGCAGACTCAAGCGTTAATTTTTCCCCCCCCCGTCAAAAACTGCTTCGATAACAGACAGAACATATGTTGTGACACATCCTGTGTGATCTGAGGAAGTCAGAAAGCAAGACTTGTCTCTGGAACTACCGCAATTAGCACTTTAGATTCAAGGGTCAAGCGCACAGGCTGGAATTAAAAAATATAATACGATCGTAAGATATTCTTAAGGAAAGAAAAAATAAGACCATGCTTCAAAGGGCGGCTTCAAATGTCTCAGATAAACCTAAACACCTCAAACCAAAGGTAAGATTTATTTCAATTTGGCATTATGACAAAATAAATTGTTAAGTATTCTGTATTATTTTGTGCATTTATTATAGAATGTAGATAAATGTTAAATCACACACTGAAATCGATTTGCTGTCAGAAATTTTAATACAGCTCTACTTCTGTCTTGAGCCATGGACATAGGATTTAAAGATTTCAAGGATTTGGTGGATTATTCATGATTTTAGAAAGTGTAAGAATTTGTTTATATGCTTTGCTTCTTAATTAATTCAAAACCTGACACTAAACCTTTAGTTTTTAATGTGATTACAAACCATTACATATTAATAGCAAGCAGCGATGATAGGGGTCCAAGCATGGCTTGGCTGATGGGGTCAGCTGCAAGGATGCAAAATATTTGATTCGTCTGTTAGAGAAAAAAAAAACGTGTTTTCTGTTCTAGACAGACTTACAAATTCAAACACTCCGGTTTGAGAAATCTGTGTATATTGACTTGTAGTTGAAGGTGAATTATTTTTATTTTTTAAATGGATTGATATGAGTAAGGAGCCATTTGTAGGGGTCCAATGATATTTGTCAATATGTCCAATTCTTTGTAAAATTCAGACATGTGTATTTGCAGTGTGTGTGTGTGTGTGTGTGTGTGTGTGGGTGTGGTTAACACGTGCAATTTAATTATTTTCCCCTTCGTACAGAGATCCACCAGTTTCGGAAAGTTTGACGGCTTCAGACATCCAAACTCATCTGCCAGGCTTGAGGAAGATGGAACAACTCTGGTATGAAATATTTTTTTATTTACAAAAAATAACTCTACTAATAGCTTTTTTGGGGGAGAGATGGAGGGGTAGAGATGCTAAATTTAGGGCTATACACACTGCTACTCTATGCCGTGAATGATTAAGTGGGATGTTGCTCAGAGCTCTAAGCTTACTCAGCACTTGGCAGCAGATGAAGCCTGTATATAGACGTCAATATTCATTATGCCTTGTGTTTGGAGCAGGCTGAGGGTGAGTCAGGAGTGGAGAGGAAAGACAAGCAACACGGTTTGGGAAAAAAGATGAAGGCCATTGCAATGACGATGAGGCTAGGCAAGAAGCATGTCAAGTCCTGTTCTGAGGACACGGTGAGTCACAGGGAAGCACACATCAGCTTGAAACACTGCCAAAATGAACAATCTTCGTCATTCTGTCAGAGGAAATGTTTCGTTTCCTGGATCTTAGATACAAACCTATGGTTTTACTCATAAAATTAACTCCTGTAATTACTTGGCTAAAGCGATGATGATGATGATGATGATGATGATGATGACATGATCATTGATTAGTATGAAATACATTCTGATATTAAAATTAAAGATGGAAATTTCACAAATGTGAATCAATTTAAATCGAAGGCCCAAAAACAACGCTAATTTTTTAATTGTGCAACATATAAATTCATTTCAATTTGAAATTCAAACATTCTACTATTGAGTGTAACTGTGTTATGTATGTTTACATGTGATGTTAATGTACTGTAATTGATGGGGCAGGGGGTGACTTAAGTGGTTAACATTTACATTGACGGTATTTAGCAGACTCCCTTATCCAGTGTCATTTACAAATTATTTCATTTTATACAACTGAGCAATTGAGGGTTAAGGGCCTTGCTCAGGGGCCCAGCAGTGGCAGCTTGATTGGACTTGGGATTTGAAC
The DNA here is from genome assembly GCF_030014155.1 of Tachysurus vachellii. Classification (NCBI taxonomy): domain Eukaryota; kingdom Metazoa; phylum Chordata; class Actinopteri; order Siluriformes; family Bagridae; genus Tachysurus; species Tachysurus vachellii. Next base: position 20,097,809 of record NC_083474.1, read on the forward strand.
TCATGACCTTCTGATCAGTCCAACCCCTTAACCACTGGGCTACCACATCCCTAAGGCTCTGGGTTGGTGCTCAGAGGCTCAGGGTTCAAGCCAAAGCACTGCCAAGCTGCCACTGTTGGGCCCCTGATCAAGGCCCTTAACCCTCTCTGCTCCACGTCTTCTGTAACATAGCTGACCCTGTGCTCTGACCTCAACCTCCAAAGTAATATAATTCTAAAGATTCTAATCTGATCAGTATTTTATTATGCAAGAACAAAAAAAAAGCAATATGTTGAAATAACACTTCAGCTCAAACGTTGACTATGAACAAAACTTATAAACTTCCATGATACATTAATTGCTACCAATTCATCAGCTGTTAATGTGATTAATCAAAGCTATTTAATTAATCAATCACTTTTCAAGAATAGCACTGTTATATCTGATATCAGTACATGGCCATGACGACGTCTGTTCTCTTTTAGTGTCCAACTTTTAAACGTTTTGAATCATTTTCCAGGTTGACGACAGATACAGGGACACGGAAGGAGGAACAGAAAGCAGCTCTCAGTTAGGAAAAGCTACAAACCACTCAAATAACTTGCTAGAAAGTGTCTCCAGTGGACAGAACTCTTCCAGTAGGCACTCACACGTCCTCAAAATAAAATAAAAAATAACAGCGAGTAAAATTATGAGAGCTGAACAGTCACACTGTCATTCTTCCTCACTGTCTCAGGTGCCAAGAGAAACAGCTTGGACGCGTCTTGTAACGAAGAGAGCCTGACGCTGGAGGAGGACGTGTCCTACACAGGGCCGTTTTGTGGACAAGCCCGAGTACACACAGACTTCGTCCCCAGTCCTTACGACACGGACTCGCTCAAGCTCAAGGTCAGCCCTCCATCTGCTTTATGTACAGTACCTTGGCATCGTCATTCGTCCGACTGTGTAACTTTACTCTGACTCTGACTGTAAATTTGTTTACTTTTTTTCACAGGTCGGCGATATGATCAATATCATAAGCAAACCCCCGATGGGGATATGGACGGGCATGCTGAACAATAAAGTAGGAAATTTCAAGTTTATCTACGTGCATGTGCTGCTTAAGAAAGAAGATGAAGAAGAAGATAAAGAGGAGAAAGCGGAGGAAGAGGAGAAGGCTCTTATGGTCACGCCTCAGCGATTGTCCAAAAAACCTCAACCCAACACACTGCTGGAATTACTGGAGAGTTTGAAATTAGAGGTAAACATCCCGACAACATGAAACTACGTTAAGCCTTTATTCGAGTCTAAAACATAGAACTTTAGAAGTTAGAACTTTCATTCTTTATTTAGAAGGAAAATATCTAGCTATGAATCGTATCTACAGAGTGATTCAGGACCAGGATTCGGGATCTCAAAGCAACGCTGAGCAAAGTACAATACAACGTTTATCTTAGAGAGGGGGCGGGGCTTAACCTGTTACTAGGTATGGCACATTCTGTTGAAGACTATGATTGGTTGTCTAATAAAATTTAAAAAATTGGAGCGCTTTTAAAGTCTGCTCTATTATAAACCTTCACTTTGTCTCTATGTTAAGATATTTGAGACTATATCGTGCAGGGATTACGTTTGTAACTGATCATATTAGAGATGTTCTAATATCTGTTTGTTAGAACATCTCCATTAGATGGTATATAGATAGATTTTATCTCTAAACTAATCTGTATCATCTTATTAACTGATTATCATTATGTCGCTTTGTAGAAGCCAACATTCTGTTTTCCTATTTAAGCTTAGACAAAAATTTATAAAATGTAATGCGGCCCAGGGCTTTCCAGCCACATGCACCAAATTCAGATATGTTGTAGTCCCTGGTCTGAAGTTTGTTGCTATTACTTTTCTAAGCGATCCGAGTACCAGTACTTCCGGTACCGGGTCTCAAATTGGCCTTTTTTCCCATAGACTCCCATTATAAACTTTGGAGGTTTATATCTTGGCAAGCTTTCGAACTATCTACACCAAACTCGGCCAGATCCTTTAGGGTGAGACTCTGAACAAACTTTTATATTGGTGTACCTACTGGCCTTCCGGTTGTGCCGCAGCACCGCCCCCAAAATATGCAAAATCAAAAAACTTTTTACAACATGGACATGTGACATATCAAAACACTCAGAACAATGAGGGGAACTTCCTCAGACATGCTCGTCTCCACTTGCCTCCAAATGTTTTGGCACCCTATCTTTCTGTCCACTTGTCTCCAAAAGTAACACTGACCCTTATGTCCACTCGCCTCCAAAAAGCACCGGCCTTTGCGAATAATTGCCTCATCAAAGCCAACATCAAAGTTTGTCGTGACGAACTTTACAAATCTAGTTATTAAATATTATTGTACAACACATTTCTTCTCCCTCTTCACCTTTCGGCCATTTTCTCCTCTGATAAAGAAACTCTTAATCCTCTTAAAAGTCCTTCTCACTTCTCCTAACACTTTTTGACCTTAAGAGCTCTTTTAAAGGTTAAGATGCTTTCTGAAAAACTTTTATCTTTACTAGGATCTTCTCTTTAATTTTAAGGGGAAACTCCCACATTTCTAAGAAAGAGAAACTCTTTACACTTTAGACCTGGTGTGAACTTCTAGTATCTCGGCTGTTTATTATTAAAATAATGCAAAAACAAATACAGCATTTGAACCAGGTTGAAATTTAAACATTTTAATTTTGAATAAGAATTTTGAACATCATCCTGCCTTGATGCCCGATGACGCCTGAGATAGGCACAGGCTCCCCGTGACCCGAGGTAGTTCGGATAAGCGGTAGAAAATGAATGAATGAATGAATGAATTTTGAATGTCAACACAAGTGATGATTTTGTTCAAAAATTTCGGATACAAATTTTAAATTCTATGAATTGTTTTGAATTCCGAATTTGTGACCTTTACCACCATCGTTCTCACTCAGACACACACGTCTAACTTTCCCTCCACCTTGAACCCGGCAGGAATACGCCTCCGCTTTGCTCCTGAACGGCTACCAGACGGTGGACGACCTGAAGCACTTGAAAGAGAAACATCTGATTGAGCTGAACATCACTGATCCTGAGCACAGACGCAAACTTCTCGCTGTTCCACAGGAATTTTACGGCATGGACCGTAAGTATCGAAATCTTCTTGAATAAAAAAGGCCTTTGAGTCAAAGCCTGAATCCCAGCCTAACTAATCAGATGGACAGTAACAGATGCACTTAAATCTGTTGGATTAGGTTTGGATTCTGTACAAAAGGCTTACATGAGGATTGGATCACTCTGTCTTTAGATCTAATCATGGATTTGTTTAAATCTTAAATCTTACAGTTAATTATTTACAGGTATTTTTGTATTTTTGTGTTATTTATCTAATATAAAGCTAATATACATATACATTATATATATCTAATACAAGCATCCTGTATGAAATCAGTGTGTGTGTGTGTGTGTGTGTGTGTGTGTGTGTGTGTGTGTGTGTGTGTGTGTGTGTGTGTGTGTGAAAAGACATACTAAAAGGATAAAAAGATAAAAATATAAATAATATACAAAGGTGTAGTTGAGGTCTTTACAGATGTGTGTATGTTAGAGTTGTGTAAACTGCACTGATTCTCAAATATAAAAATATAAAAATATGAATTAATTTTATGAATTGTTAAATATCTCTAAAGTGGGAAATCACGGCCCCGAACTTGGAATGATGTCATTCATGTAAAAAAATCATGGATTGTAGAGTCAGTGTTAGAGATTTAACAAGGAATATGTCTGAATGTTAATGGACTGAAAAGAAATACTAGAGTATATACATTAGAACTTATTGAAAGGTCAGAACTGCTTCTTTGTCTACTGCTGGTTACATGCTGAGAGCAGCCACGGTGATCTGTATCACCTGCTGGACTCAGGGTTGTGGAGAACGTCCGAGTTGTTGTTGTTGTTGTTGTTGACATGTTTAGATCGTTAGTGGACAGTTCTGACCTGCAAAACACACCCACAAATAAATAACCATTTTTATAATGCTTTACTGTGATGTGAGTAGATCCTCACACTCTATGCTCAATCACCTGTTCTCACAGGGGACGAGCTGGACAATATGACGTGCGAGGAGGACGACGAGGAGGCCAGCGACTGTCCTCGAGACTCAGGCTGTTTCATCCCAAAGGAGTGTGCAGACACGAGCAGAGAGGACGCCGATATTCACTAACGCCTCTTCTCTGAAATGACCTATGACGCTTTATGACCACTCATAAATTCATGTCTTTACATAATGTTTGTCTTTGGGATTGTAGCAACATGTCTATGTTAAAATATCCACTGATTTATGTATTTATACTTGACATTTCTTTACTCGTTTCTTTTCTGTAGTTCAACGCGTGTTAATATAAACATTACTGTATAAACTGTATATATTTATATATAAATATATAGACATATTCTTGCTTTTTTTCATGCATTAGTAAATAAATTATAAAATAGTTAAGAAATTATTTGTTTGTCATTAAAAGTTTGTCTTACTATTACATTTTCAACCACTAACCAGGTCACCGTTACCAGTCAGGTGGATTGTGTATTTTAAAAAAATGGCTATTATTAGAAATGCTTCCGTTTTCTTTGTTTATAATAAATTGGGGGAAAAAATACATTAATTTGCTCTAAACCAGTGAATCCAATCTGGTAAGATGAAATCTGTCGCATAGTCATATTAAGAGCAGTTTATTGTTTTGAGCGCCACCTGCTGCCTAAGATACAAATTGGAGCTGCACTAAAACGCTTAACCTTCCTTTTAAGGGAAAGGGGTGGAGCTATGCGATTCTTAATTAATTAATCTTAATTAGCTACCCAGATGTTTTTTTTTCTTTCTGAATTATCTTTCAAATAATATGATTGCTAAAGGTAAAACGTTTAGACATTATAATGGCATGTTATACTGATAGATGGATTAAAAATACATACATACATCAAAAAAGGATAAACATGGTCATAGCATTTTTAGCATGTTGTTATACGGTTATTGTATATTTGTTGTATATTTATTGTATAACCGTATAACCGATTAAATACAATAATACAATAAAAATAACAACTAAAATTATAGACCCCATACATACACCTACATCTTATCCCAGGTGTTTATTATTAATTATTTGTTCATTTTTATAAATTTTATAACGTTACATGTCTTGTATATTTTTGTTAAATAAGATTAATATGATCATACATGAAGCTTAAACTTTGTTTAGCCTATATATGATCCAGAATATGATTTTATTAGAGAAAATAACATCTTCCTTGTTGGTTTGACCTATCCAATATGGCGACGGACTTGA
>NC_083474.1:20108108-20113108 GCF_030014155.1 Tachysurus vachellii
TCTTCCAGAAGATCCTGGCCCCCATCGAGACGGTCCTGGCGGAGGGACGTCTGGAAAAAGACGAGGTGGACGAGGTGGTGCTGGTGGGCGGTTCCACGAGGATTCCTCGCGTCCGCCAGATCATCAGCGAGTACTTCGGGAAGGAAGTAAACACGCGCGTAGACCCGGACCTGGCCGTAGTGACGGGTGTGGCTCTACAGGCGGGCATCATGGGAGGATCGTGGCCTCTGCAGGTCAGCGCCATCGAGATTCCCAACAGACACCTGCGCAAGACCAACTTCAGCTGAGACTCGGCAGCAGGCGGAGGAACTCGAGATGCAGCCACAATTCATGAATAATTTCCCCTCCGAGTGGAAAGTCTTTATTTGGACGTTTAAAGTTTCGTACGATTTGCCCAACATTTATAACTCCCGATTACTCGTGAACTAAACAGCAAACTTGACACAAGAGTTTGAACGTCAGTCTATCAGCCACACAGATTGTGTGGGATCTTTAACAGAACAGTTTATATTTTTAGGTAAAGCAGGGTGGGTGGAACACGTGAGATGTTCTGCCTACGATTCTGAAAGCTTTAAAGAAGGTGATCTTCATCTAACTCTAAAGGTTCCAGGACCAGCTGTAGGGCTTCTAGAGAAGCTCTAAACTCACTAGGAGACATTGTACATGTTGGTCGGGCAACATAGAAAATAAAATATATAGCAGAAAGTGTATGAATTGGAATGAAGCACTAGATTGTTTGTTTATTTTGGCAAATTGGAGTAGAAAAAGAACACCTTAGAACACAGCAGAGTTCCACAACGCTGCAGTCACACAGATCCATCAGGAACGCACTTCCTGTGTTACAATAAGAGCGACGGGACGATGACATGATGGATGACACACAGAGATAAAGCTCCACTGTCTACTAAAGTTCAGTCGTAACGTAACCGAGGTCAGTCAAAAGACGACAAGACGGGTGCCAAAACTAATTCACATGACGCGAGAGAAAGAAAGAAGGGAAGTGGAGGAGAAAGAACATAATCAGAACAGACCAGACTTTCATCAGCTAATTATTTATTTTTATTATAGCCTCTCAGCCAGATCATGACTACTTTTATTTAAGCCACTGAGTTTACAGCTTTTTTTATTTTATTTTGTTTTTAATTAATTTCTTTTAATTTATTTTTAAATAATTTTGCTGCTCATATTTGTGCATCATGAGCTGATCATGGTTCATCTTGCCTTTTTAATTATTTTTTTTATTATTTTTTTTTTTTTTGGGAAACCCAAAAAATAGAAAAAGTGAACTTCCTTAAAGATGTTTACCATTTAAACGTGTCTGTGTTCGTGCTCTTAAACTCAACTAACACGTGTGTATTCAGTCAGGTGTATAAAACACAATTCCACACTGTCATGTTCAGTACTGTCCTTTACGTATTTAATATATATTTTTGTCATTTTTTTGTAGCACATCATCTTACATTTCAAGCTTGGAAGGAAAATGTTGCACTTTAAAATACAGAAGTTTAAATGTTTTTTTTTTTTTTTTTTTTTCTGTCAAAGTCTGGAATTAAAAACGTAACTGTCTTACTATTTTTTTTATACAACTACAAAAACTTGAATAAGGAAACGGTTGTATTTTTGGGGCCAAATTTAATAATCTCTGATCTTTTAGAATTTATGAAGCCAATTATTATTAGAAGTAGTAGTTTATTTTATTTTATTTTTTTAACATACTGAGACATAAAAATGATCTAAAGTCTGGACACATTGTAAAAAAAAAAAAAAAAAAAAGTGATATTTTTATACACTGAAACAATTTTAGTAAATTAATTTTGATGTGTGATCCCAATATATCAGATGATATTAATTTCTTAATTTCTTTGGCTTCTTTTATTCTGAAAAAAAAATTCATTCAGCTCTGTGACAAATCGCTCTTCACCATGTAAAAATAGAGTAAACTATAACGCACTTAAAAATTGTTTCAGAATAGTTAATAAACGTGGGACGCAACTCCTGAATAAAGTTCTTATTTAGATTTACAACAGAAATTTTTTTAACAGAAATGAATCTAAATATTGTTACTGAAGCTTAAAAAAAATATGTCATTTGGTCAAAATCTGTTAAAAAGAAATGCGAGTTAATAGAACAGAGTGTTTAAAGAATCCCAAAAAAAATGTTTGTGTCTTTTTGGATAAAAATCATGTTCGTGTGAATTTTTTTTATTATTTTTTATTTTTATGCAAATAATTTTCCATCATCCACCCAAAAAAAAAAAAAAAAAAAAAAACGTCCGGACGAGACAAAAAAGATTTCCAAATACTGTATTTATTTATTCCTTGAGACATGTACAAAATAAAAACAGAGTAAAATGATTTGTTTGTTTTCTTCTGTGCGAGCGTGAACATTTTCGTTAAAACGCTTCACCAAAATCTACCAGTGCCATAACTTGTATTTTATTCGCTATAAAGACTATATGATAATGAGACACAATCACTGTACAATATATAAATATGAACACTCTTCTGAGTCCAGGCAATTAAATATTTTCCAGTAGTACTGTGCGTGGCGCTAAGATGCGTTCAGTTCAGCGCTTTCAGTGTAGAACGGCGTTACAGGAGGAATCCACCCTGAACACATGCTGTATGTATCTTATGAAGTGTTTAGCGATGCTAAGTCTATGATGCTAGTGCAGTTACCATGGCATTTAATAGGAATCTCAAACGTTTAGGACTATCCTAGCAACCGTAGATTGTGTCCTAGCAACATCATAGAATCTGCAAACATTGTACTCAACATCCCACAATGCAATGCAGCAGGTGAAGTCTCACAGCTACAAGATGACACATTGGATGTTGTGAAGCTGGCTTTGGAAGCTGGACTGTTTTCTCCAAGTTAAAATGAAGACACGGCTAATACGAGCTTCGTTCAGGGTGGATTTTTCCTTTAAAGCTTAGTACTTACTAAGTCTAACCACAAAGTGTATAACAAACTTTTTAGAAGCTCGAGTGCATCGACTGTAACCCAAAATTAAATATGCTGAACGTCCGAAAGGCATCGAACACGAATATAAAAATTATTCTTGAAAATCTTCAATGGGTGCGTATGAAAAAGTCACCAAGAGTAAAGAGAAATACAGGCACACTGTAAACACACAGGAAGTTGCTTGGGCCCTTTGATAAGTGAGGAGAGAGTCCCAGAGTAAATCCTAATCAATCCATCCATCCATCCATTCATTCATTCATATACATACTTCATAATTGACACACACACGCGCGCACACACACGTTAGTTTAGAAATATTCCTTACATTCCTCCTGGTTATGGTTTCTCATCTCTTAAATAAAGGGCGTGGTCTATTAAAGCCCTGTTTACAGTCAAATTCAAATAAAATGGCCGACATCCCAGTCTTCATGAGCACTCAACAAGTCACACTTTCTTTACAAGTCATATAGTGTACCAAAAAAAAAACTATACAGAACATACATAACGTTCATTTAAAGATACAGCAACTTTCTGGAGCTCGCATGGAAAACTGGAAAAGCACTGAGGGAAGTGGGAGATATTAATAATAATTATAAAGAAAGAACTAAAGCGGTTCAGGCAGAACATCTGAGGCGGAAATCTTCCCTTTTTTCCCCACCCAGTCAGTGTTGAGGGATGAGTCAGTGAACATCTTGATTGGTGTAGCAGTCGAACCCGTTTTCATCACAGCTGACCCCATCGCTGACCTCTGCTCACACACACACACACACACACAGATTGAGAAAGTTTGTCATGTATACAATGCAATGAAATGTTGTGTGGCTCTCTCAGAAAGCAAAAAAAGACAAGAAGTGAATGTAATTTTGTGTATATGGAGTGTAATGTAGTGTATATGAAGTGAGTTTACTTTGTGTATATAGAGTGCAATGTAGTGTATATGAAGTGAATGTAATTTAGTGTATATAAAGTGAATGTAGTGTATATGAATTGAGTGTAATGTAGTGTATATGGAGTGTACTGTAGTGTATATGAAGTGAGTCTACTGTAGTGTATATGGAGTGTAATGTAGTGTATATGAATTGAATGTAATGTAGTGTATATGGAGTGTAACGTAGTGTATATGAAGTGAATATAATGTGTATATGGAGTGTAATGTAGTGTATATGGCATGTAATGTAGTGTACATGAAGTGAATGTAGTGTAGTGTATATGGAGTGAATGTAATGTAGTGTATATGGAGTGTAATGTAGTGTATATGGAGTGTAATGTAGTGTATATGAAGTGTAATGTAGTGTACATGGAGTTTAATGTAGTGTATATGAAGTGAGTGTACTGTAGTATACAGTATATGGAGTAAGTGTACTGTAGTGTATATGTAGTGTAATGTAGTGTATATGAAGTGAGTATACTGTAGTATATATGGAGTAAGTGTACTGTAGTGTATATGTAGTGTAATGTAGTGTACTGTATATGAAGTGAGTGTACTGTAGTATATATGGAGTAAGTGTACTGCAGTGTATATGTAGTGTAATGTAGTGTACTGTATATGAAGTGAGTGTACTGTAGTGTATATGGACTGTAATATAGTGTATATGGTGTGTAATGTAGTGTATATGAAGTGAGTGTACTGTAGTGTATATGGAGTGAATGTATTGTAGTGTATATGGACTGTAATGTAGTGTATATGAAGTGAGTGTATTGTAGTGTATATGGACTGTAATGTAGTGTATATGAAGTGAGTGTATTGTAATGTATTGAAGATCTGGGGATTTACTGGGGAGTCACAAAACACAACCAATTTAACCAATTTAAGAAATACTTCCCCATGATTACAAACCTTTATAACAATCTAATGAACTAAAACTCAACATACCTCCAATCATCATGGCCAACAAGCCTCCTTTCTGTACATTTAAATGAGTTATTCCTATAATAATTAATATAGACACTGGTTCTAATCTATAATATTAACTACACTAATCAAATGAAAAGTAATCGTCAACTAATAAGTTATATTACACACACGTTTGGCAGTT
>NC_083474.1:20118108-20225608 GCF_030014155.1 Tachysurus vachellii
CATTCATTCATTCATTCATTCATTCATTCATTCATTCATTCATTCATTCATTCATTTTCTACCGCTTATCCGAACTACCTCGGGTCACGGGGAGCCTGTGCCTATCTCAGGCGTCATCGGGCATCAAGGCAGGATACACCCTGGATGGAGTGCCAACCCATCGCAGGGCACACACACACATTCACTCACGCAATCACACACTACAGACAATTTTCCAGAGATGCCAATCAACCTACCATGCATGTCTTTGGACCGGGGGAGGAAACCGGAGTACCCGGAGGAAACCCCCGAGGCACGGGGAGAACATGCAAACTCCACACACACACAAGGCGGAGGCGGGAATCGAACCCCGACCCTGGAGGTGTGAGGCGAACGTGCTAACCACTAAGCCACCGTGCCCCCCCCCAAGTGACATCATTCGTTAGTTAATAAAAACAGGTAACGTTAGGCACATCGGGTTGTGACGTGATTTAAGACGGATAAAATCGTGATTATTTTTCTAGCTCTGCATAACCTGAGTGTTTACTCAGTATTTATTACTATAAAACAACACAAATGTGGTGCTGCTGATATGTTATCTTTGTTTTAAAGTTATTATAACTTTTGCCATCATTTGTTCCAGGTGACTTTTAAACTGTATCAAAAAAAAGTAAAAAAAGTCTCACGTCACTGATACGTATTTCTTACTAAAATTTTCTCCTTCTAGAGTTTTTTTTTTTTAATACATATTTCATTCCATTTACCCAAAAATGTTAACACTGGCGGTTCGAACACTAACACCATCAGTGTGCATCCATGAAAGAGAAACAGAAAGAAAGACAGATACATATTTACGTATTGATGATGTGCAGCTTAATAAACTTATAAAGCACAAATACAAGCTTTGGTACAAACATCCTGTCTCACTCCTCATGCACCGTGAATCTGTCCCAAAATACAAATATAACGATAAAGTCCTTACTTCTGAAATATAAAAATCCCCAGGACCAAAACGAAGGAGATGAGATCTGTAGCGACCCAAATCGAGCAGTACTCATGTGGACTCTGAAACAGAAATCAGTAAAATAAAATGACAGAGCAGACGCTAGATGGCGCTGTGACACAAAACAAATACCAGGTCCTGTATTCATAAACATTCTCAGTGTAAAGAGTTTCTCCTATTGACCATTTTTGCTAACACGAGTTGTTCTTAGTCTTAACAATAAAACGTCAGGGAATAAACATTTATAGCTGCTATAACATGTTATAACTTACGTAACTAACTTGTTTCAGCATTAAACGCGACTGTAAAACAGATTAATTCAGTTCGATTGACATTGTCTCAAAGCGGCTTTTACAGAAGTACAGAAAGAGAATAAAAATTTTTAAGCTTAAAAATAAGTTATTATTTATCTCTAACATTTATCCTTAATGATCAAGCCTGAGGTGACGATGATGAGGAAAAGCTTCCTGAGATGATATGAGGAAGAAACCTTGAGAGGAACCAGACTCAGAAGTGAACCTCATCCTCATTTGGGTGACACTGAACAGGAAATAATGTAAATGTAATGTAAAGGGTTTAGACGAGCCGTTCTTTAATGTTAGTGTCTGCAAGTTGTTGCGGTATACAAGCAATAAAACACATCAGGATGAACTATTAATGGAAAATAATCATCTAGGAGTTGGTGAGTGTTACTGTGATTCTTCACACCTTCCTGTTATTGATTGTTTTAATATAAAAGCCCTAAAAAATGTTATTCCATACATCTAAATCTATTACTGGTACATTTTAAATGACTAGAACCAAAGACCATTACTTTTTTTTTACAATAACAACATTCGTTTTCAAAAGTATAGGCTGTATAGGTAAAAAAATATTGGCACCCTATTTCAAGTACATACAACCTGATTCTGTTTTTGAGCTCTGTTCCTGTGTTTGAAGTCCAAAAGTTAAGAAACTAATCAACAAAATACACACACACACACACATATATATGTGGATCACAGCGAATCATGTTTCCACATAACTCTATCCTCATCATCCTCTACTCTCACACCAATTACATTCATGTCCTCATTTAACACATCCATATATCTCCTCTTTGTCCTTCTTCTTGACCTCTTACCTGGCAGCTCCATCTCCAACATCCTTCTACCAATATAACTATTTCCCTCCACTGTACATGTCCAAACCATCTCAATCTATCCTCTCTGTCCTTGTCCCCAAAACAGCCAACCTGATCCGTCCCTCTGATGTGCTCGTTCCTAATCCTGTCCACTCCTAAAGAGAACCTTAACATCCTCATCTCTGCTACCTCCATCTCTGCCTCATGTCTTTTCCTCACTGCTACAGTCTCTAACCCATACAGCAGAGCTGCTCTAACTACTGTCTTATACACCTTTCCTTTAAAATAAATAAATAAATAAATAAATAAATAAATAAATAAATAAATAATAATAACAGTAATAACTGTAAAAAATAACTGGGTTAAGAACATTAAAGGTTATATATTTTTTAGTTGTTGATATATTATATAGTTGTTGATGTTTTTCTATCTATTAAAGGTCACAAGGTTGGCAATAATTTGAAGGATGCTTTATTGAACACGTAAGAGGAATGACAAAGCGCTGTGTCGTTCTCTCACCATTAGCCAAAGAGGCGAAAAAACTTTCCGGAGGATTTGCGGTGCTTCAGAGGAGACGGAGTGAACGCCGCTGCACCAGAGTACGGAATAAAGCCACGGCTCGTTCACGGTGTACAGGGTCACACTCACGTTACCCGCCGTGTACGTCCTGTTAAACACACACACACACACACACACACACACACATTACATATATTACATAGAGACCCAAGGAAGAAACACCAGAATGAACAAACATCAACAATGAAAGTCACTAATGAAATAAAAAGTAACCTTCATTCAGCTGCACTGTGGTATAAACTGTGATAACTATATTATATACTACATGAGTAAATAAACAAATAAATAAATCTATCTTGCATAGTTTGGTAAAAAAAATAAATGTTTTCCTTAAGACCAATGTCAGTTTTGCTTTAAGAAAATAAAGTGAAAAAAGTGACATGACCTGAATGTGTCTCTTAAATAATATGTAGAGAAATCTTTAAAAATCATTAAATATGATAAACAAACAAGAATCGCCGGAAGCAGTTCATCTTTCAGCATGAATCGATATGTTATTCACAGAAACGTCTGCAGATCATCTATCTAACAGAATATTAATGAAATGAGATTTACTGCATTAAGGGATTCACTGGATAATGATTGCTTATTATATAACTATTCATTCATTCATTAGCATTAGCATTATATTATTTGTTTGTTGAACAGCTATTTGCAAAAACTGTGTGTGTGTGTGTGTGTGTGGTGTGTGTGGTGTGGTGTGTGTGGTGTGTGTGTGTGTGGTGTGGTGTGTGTGTGTGTGTGTGTGTGGTGTGTGTGTGTGTGTGTGTGTGTGGTGTGTGTGTGTGTGGTGTGTGTGTGTGTGTGTGTGTGTGGTGTGTGTGTGTGTGTGTGTGTGGTGTGTGTGTGTGTGTGTGTGTGTGTGTGGTGTGGTGTGTGTGTGTGTGTGTGGTGTGTGTGTGTGTGGTGTGGTGTGTGTGGTGTGTGTGGTGTGGTGTGTGTGTGTGTGTGTGTGTGTGTGTGTGGTGTGGTGTGTGTGTGTGTGTGTGTGTGTGTGTGTGTGTGTGGTGTGTGTGGTGTGTGTGCGTGTGTGTGTGGTGTGGTGTGTGTGTGTGTGTGTGTGTGTGTGTGGTGCGGTGTGTGTGTGTGGTGTGTGCGTGTGTGGTGTGTGCGTGTGTGTGTGCGTGTGTGTGTGGTGTGTGCGTGTGTGTGTGTGTGTGTGGTGCGGTGTGTGTGTGTGTGGTGTGGTGTGTGTGTGTGTGTGTGTGTGTGTGTGCGTGCGTGCGTGTGTGTGTGTGTAGGTGCTCACCGTATCTCCTCAGCACTAAAATGGTTGTAGCGCAGCAATAATCTACTGATGCCTTTCTCATGGAGATTCTCCAGAGTCAGTTTCTCAGTGGACATTTGCTGGAAGCCTGGAGCCTGCTGCTTTACCAGCTTTCTGTCCCAGTCCACACTCCACACCACCTACACACACCACACATGATCTCATACATCACCAGCAGGACGGAGTGCAGGACAATTGTCTCTACTCGTCAACTTTCTATCAGTTCACTAGATGTGCTCAGTACATACAGTACTGTAGTGTATAATGTACTGTGGCATAAAAACTGCACAAATCTTAGTCATGTGTCTCACAAGGTGCTGAGGGATGCCTGAGTTCAGGACGGTGCTCAGGGTGATGTTGACCCAGTTCAGGTTGTGTGGGTGCCCCGGTGGAGGCCTGCGGAGGGTAAACAGGGCGGAGCGGTTGGAGCGGGCTGCCAGCTGCAGCATCTGTTCCAGACTGCAGACCGTCTGATTCCCCACTAACCTGCGCTCTCGCTCAGACATGTACTGCACTGACCAGTACGGGTCACCCTGCAGGACAAAAAACACCACCATCATCTTTTTATAAAGTCATCCATCAATTTATCTTTATATCTATATCAGCCCATCCATCTCCCAGCCTTTCCAACCATCCATCCATCCATCCATGCATCCATCTTTCCAGCATGTTATCCATCCACCCATTCATGCTTTCCTTCTTTCTATCCATCCATCCATCCTTCCATCCATCCATCCATCCATCCATCCATCCATCCATCCATCCATCCACCCAGAATGATATTCATTCATTCATTCATTCATTCATTCATTCATTCATTCATTCATTCATCAGTTTATCTTTCCATCCACAGAATCTTCCCATTAATCTTCCGGTTTTTCTATTTATCAAATGCAATTATCTACATATAAACAAATGTCCACTTATCTTTCCAAATATCCATTGACTGGTCCATTCTTCCATCCCTCCATTAAATTATCTATCAATCTGCTCATCTTTTTGCCTTTCTATTCATCCATCCATTTATCTTTCTAACCATCCTCATCATTCTCTTCATCCATTTATCTAGCTATGCATCTTTCTAGCAGGTTATCCATCCATGGCTTTCCATTCATCCATCCATCCATCCATCCATCCATCCATGGCTTTCCATTCATCCATCCATCCATCCATGGCTTTCCATTCATCCATCCATCCATCCATCCATGGCTTTCCATTCATCCATCCAATCATCCATCCATCCATGGCTTTCTATCCATCCATCCATTCATCCATCCATTTATCTTTCTAACCATCCTCATCATTCTCTTCATCCATTTATCTAGCTATGCATCATTCTAGGAGGTTATCCATCCATCCATGGCTTTCCATTCATCCATCCAACCATCCATCCATCCATCCATCCATCCATCCATCCATCAATCAATCAATACATATATCAATACATTTCTCTAGGTGGCTTTCTAAATCTTTTTATACATCCATCCATCTAATCATCCATCCATTTATTCATCCATCCCTTCAGTTGCGTACCTTCAGAAACCAATGGCCGGCATTGAGCATGCTCAGCTCGGTCCAGTTGAAGAACGAGGCATCATCATTCTGTCTCTCAGGAAAGACTTTGCTCACGTCTGTGGTTCTCTTTAGGTTACGGTCTCTCATCAGGAACGGTACTCCATCCAGACTACAACCAGAGAGCAGTTACACAAACCCACTACACATTAATACTGTTTGATTGATCTGGTGAGATTTTGTATTAGAAGGCATTTATTTCATATTTATGGTTATTGCCTCAGTAAGATTTTAGACATCAGGAGAGAAGAGACAATGCTAAAGAAAAATAAAAGCTGGTGAGTTTAAACTGTAAAGTGGTATAAAGGAGGACATGCTGCTGATTAATAAACGTCATTTGTAATAACCTTCATTTATAATGGCTTATAAATCAGGGGTTGGATAGTCTGCATCCAACCTGTACTCTCTCTCTGTCTGTCTGACTGTCTCTCTGAGTCAGTCTGTCTCTTTTTGTGTCTGTCTCTCTGTCTCTCTCTCTCTCTGTCTCTGTCTGTCTGACTGTCTCTCAGACAGACAGACACACACACAGAGAAAGACAGTCAGTCTCTTTTTGTGTCTGTCTGTCTCTCTCTCTCTGTCTGTTTGTCTCTCTCTCGGTCTGTCTATCTGTCTCTCTGTCTCTGTGCCTCTCTCTCTCTGTCCATCTGACTGTCTCTCAGACAGACAGACACACACACAGACAGACAGAGAGAGAAAGACAGTCAGTCGGTCTTTTTGTGTCTGTCTCTCTGTCTCTCTCTCTCTCTCTGTCTATCTGTCTCTGTCTGTCTAACTGTCTCTCAGACAGACAGAGACACACACAGAGAAAGACAGTCAGTCTCTTTTTGTGTCTGTCTGTCTGTCTCTCTCTCTCTCTGTCTGTTTGTCTCTCTCTCGGTCTGTCTATCTGTCTCTCTGTCTCTCTCTCTCTCTGTGTCTGTCTGTCT
Source organism: Tachysurus vachellii (assembly GCF_030014155.1). Classification (NCBI taxonomy): domain Eukaryota; kingdom Metazoa; phylum Chordata; class Actinopteri; order Siluriformes; family Bagridae; genus Tachysurus; species Tachysurus vachellii. The sequence continues at coordinate 20,124,558 of NC_083474.1, forward strand.
GTCAGTCTGTCACTCCCTCTCTCCCTCTCCCTCTGTCACTCTCTCTCTCTCTCTCTGTGTCTATCTATCTGTCTCTCTCTCCCACTGTCTCTCTGTGTCTTTATGTCTCTCTTTCTCTCTGTCTCTCCGTCTCTCGTGTACACTCATGTTGTTAGTGTTTCTGTATCTGCCTGAATTATCTACTTAATTCCATCCTCTTTTCCATCCATCATCCAGACATGAGTAAACACACCTCCCAGTGATCTCACACTCATATGTCTCTCACTCACACACACACACACACACACACCCCTGTAAGTCTAAATGGTGTATTGATCTGTACTTCACTCAGACAGTGGAGGATGGACAGGAAATATGTGAACGAATAAATGAATAATTACCTGATGGCCACCTCGGTCTCCAGGCCGCTGACATTCTTCTGCACAGCTCTCTGGAAAGAGAGCAGCGTGTTCTCTGGAGCCAACTGACAGGAAGCGGAGATAAAAAAACACACACAGGGAGAGTTAACCTTCAATCCAATGGTTCAATCAAACACGGGGAGATCAAGCACCAAGGGAGGAAGCAGCAGAGAAAATGCTGAGAGAAGGGAATAAAAAAAGAAAGAAATAAAAACCGAATGTTTGACCTTAAGGGTTGGGCGTAAAATAAATGTACTATACGAAAGAGGGAAAGAAAAGAAAAAAGAAAGCATGACGAAGAGATGGGGTAGGATTAGTGTTGAGCCTGACTATTTCCCCCAGGATATAAACAGCGCTTAAATCTCTTAAATTATTCTGATATCATTAATAACTGACAGTGGAGGAAGCTCCGGGAGGCAGCAGTGTAGCACAGAAACAGTTTACTCACACGCAGTAACATGACTAACGACACTCAGACCTAATGGCAGGTTTATGGCAGTTCACCAAGCCATAAATACAAAGAGTATGTAGAGGAGAAATGATTTCTCTTGCAACTTCACACAGGATCAATAAAGTGTGTGTGTGTATGTGTGTGTGTGTGCGTGCATGAGTGTATGTGTGTGTGTGTGCGTGCGTATGCATGTGTGTGCGTGCATGCGTGTATGTGTGTGTGTATGCGTGTTTGTGTGACTGTGTGTGTGCGTGCGTGTATGTGTGTGTATGAGTGCGTGTGTGTATGTGTGTGTTTGTGTGCATGCGTGTGTGTATGTTTGTGTGTGTGTATGCGTGCATGCGTGTATGTGTGTGTGTATGTGTGTGCGTGCGTGTGTGTATGTGTGTGTATGCGTGTGTGTGTGTGTGTGCGTGTGTATGTGTGTGTTTGTGTGCATGCGTGTGTGTATGTATGTATGCGTGTGTGTGTGTGTGTGTGTGTGTGTGTGTGCGTGCGTGTATGTGTGTGTATGTGTGTGTATGCGTGCGTGTGTGTCTGTGTGTGTGTGCGTGCGTGTATGTGTGTGCATGTGTGTGCGCGTGTATGTGTGTGTTTGTGTGCATGCGTGTGTGTATGTATGTGTGTGTGTATGTGTGTATGTGTGTGTGCGTGCATGTTTGTGTGTGTGTGAGCATGCGTGCGTGTGTGTATGTATGTGTGTGAGTGTGTGTGTGTGTGTGTGCATCTCCACCAAAAAATTTACTGTACACTCTAACAAGACTAGCAATGTAATGATCACAAAGCACCCATCCATCCATCCATCCATCCATCCATCCATCCATCCATCTGTTTACTATTAACAGTGGTTAACAATGTTAACATCTCCTTCCATGCATCTATTTATCTGCTTTTCCGACTTTTATCTACCCCACACAGAACCAGCTTTTCATCGACTCAGCCTTACATATGTATTTGCCAGTTTATCTCTCAAGCCCTTCATCTTGCTATCCATCCATCCACCCATATATCCATCCAATTAACCCATCCATTTATATGTCTTTTTAAACATCCATCCATCCATCCATTCTATCAAATGTATTCCATCAATCTACCGTATCTTTCTACTCGTATATTCATCCATCTTCTTATTTATCATCCATCTACTGCTCCTTCCACGCATCCATCCATCCATCCATCCATCCATCCATCCTCCACATATTTGCCTTTTTACATATCAATCCTTCTTGCTATCCAGCCACCCATTCATCCAATAATTTTTCTATCCAACCATCCATCTATCTTCCACCCCATTAACTCATCTTTCTTTCTACCCACCCATCCATTTACCTTTCCATCCACCTGTTGATTCGTCTTTCTATTCACCAATCCGTATATCACCTGTCCTTCTTTTGACACAGCTCTTTTCCTTTCAATCCGTCAATCGTCCATCCACCCTGTGTCCACCTATCAATCCGTCTATTTCTCAATTGGCTGAGAATTAACATCATAACATCCACTTTTAAGAGTTGAACACATTTTCAGTCTAGACGTTTTGAGGTCAGGTTACATAAAAGTGGATCTCCAGATTAAGAAACATAATTTGTGTGTGTGGGTGTGTGTGCATTTGTGTGTGTGTGTGTGTGTGTGTGTGTGTGTGTGTGTGTGTGTGTGTGTTAAAGCATAGAACACAACAAAGAAAGTAAACTTTTGTGCTATACAGTGGGCAGGTCAGGACTCGTTCCTCTTACTCACACACACACACACACACACACACACATACTCCACAACACACACACAAACACACACACCACACATCCATACACACAAACACAAAAACACACACACACAAACACACACCCCACAAACACACACACCACACAAACACCCCAGAACACACACAACACACACAAACAAACACACAAACCACAAACACATACACACACAAACACAATCACAGACACACACACACACACACACATAAACACACACATAAACACACACATAAACACACAAACACACACATAAACACACACACGCACACACACCAGTTCTTCCTAGTTACAGAAAATCAGGATGAGCCACAGAGTCATGGAGAGCTGGTCTTTCAGCTGTTATATTTTTCTCTTTTCCCCTCATTTATCCCTCAATCCCTCATGAACCTAATCAGCTAATTACTGAAACTTTCAGCAGTTCAGACAGATGTTCAGACATTTGTGACTAGAATTGAAAATGTGATTTAATTTCACTTACAGTTAATAAGAATGATCAAAGTGACGCCTTGTCTCAGTGCTGGACTTACCATGGGAGCTCCGCGCTGGCCGATGACTGCAGGTCGTGCTTTAAGCTTGTTTCGCTCCATGATGCAGGGTGATGTGATGGACAATGGGGTCAGGTAGAGGCTCAGGAGCACCAGCAGGTACACGAGCAGGAGTATAACCTGAAACACTACAACAAACAACACAGGCATGAACATCAGCACACTTTACTTAGTAAATAAGTAAGTAACAGGGACGAGCCCTGAGTTGTCTCCTGTATGGCACAGAAGATGATTTTTCACACACACACACACACACACACACACACACACACACACGCACACACACACACACACACGCTCACACACACGCTCACACACACGCTCACACACACGCTCACACACACGCTCACACACACGCTCACACACACGCTCACACACACTCTCACACAGACACACACTCTCACACAGACACACACATTCTCACACACGTGCTCTCAGACACACACACGCTCTGAAACACGCTCTCACACACACACACGCTCAGGCACACACACGCTCGCGCACACACACACATACTTGTTCAGATGATAGCTAATGGCCCTGAACTGTATCTTAGCGCTTGGTTAAAGCTCTACAAGGACACCACTGGGAAACACTGATGTACATGGAAAATTCCACAAAACATTAATTCACATTAACCAGCATCCTCATTTAGGAAGAAGGTACATTGAGGGGAAATGCAGGTGTATAAAAAAGGCCTTCTGTTCTGTGTAATAATTAACATTGGTTTGATACGGTGAGATTAGGCTGTGGTGAAAAAAAAAGGACTTACTGGTCTTTTCAGATCGAGCCACTTGTCCAGCTACCAGCCAGGCCAATGCTGTAATTGCAGCCAGAGCTCCGATGTGCAAGAATGGTCCTGTGGCCTGACACACACATGCGCCCGCACACACGCAGCCCCGCACGCACGCATACACACACATGCACGAACGCATATACACACGCACACACACACGTGCGTGAACACATACGCGCAAACACACGCACACACGCACGCACACACACGCACGCACACACACAGTCAGACAGCGATCTTGGTGATGAACCAGATTTACAGTATCCCAATTTATTTTTGTTGAATCTATTATCTGGATTCTGATTGGCCAGAAGCTCATTGCTTGGACTAAATTATTTGGTCTGAATACAGCATACATACTTGTAGAGAGATTGAGAAGATATCCCACTCCTCACTCCATATCTGACTGACTGATATCACGCCGATCATGGTGGTCAGTAAAGCTGCAGTCACTCCGATCTGAAAAAGACCAAACAGGTCATGAATTTCAAGAGGTCGATAGAAGCACCCGAGCAAAACAACGTACAAGGAAAGTCTCTGTTATTTGACAGGAGAAGCTAATTCACTGAGGCCTTGGGATAGAATGACCTTGTGTGCTGATGTGTTAGTGGTGGATTTTTCATCTCTCGCACACATACACATACGCACACAGACACAGGGATGCTTTATCGCTATATAACACGTACCTTATGGATCCAGTGCAGGTTCAGCTGCTGTCCAACTGCGATGTGACATAGTGCTAAAATCTACAACACAATAACAGAAAAAAACAAAAAAATTCAGCACAGTTAGTGATGACAACGTGTCACATTTTTAGTTTACTAACACACCCGATTCATGAATAATCATCACAAAAGAAACCGATGAAATACAGGTCATTATTTTTATCCTTTGCATTTGTTGTATGTATAAGAAGAGTCAATTTATGTGATTGGCTCCTGTCACTGTGATTGACAGGTCAGAACGAATCGGTCATCCCGTCTACACAAACTCGTCTATGGACAACAGGGCGAACATTGTAAGGTTGTGGAAAACTCTGACCTTTTAACATTGTAAGGTTGAGGAAAACTCTGACCTTTTAATCAAGTGCAGATGTATGTCAGTATGTAAGGACATACACATACAGAATGTACTAAAAAATATCAAGAATGATGTGTCATGTGTACTGACATCAAAACTTCAGATGTTGGTGTGTGTCTGGGAGATATAGTTAGACACAGATGTTAGGTTTGTCTGAGAGAAGATGAGCTCCACCTTCCTGAGCTGTGGAGTAGGATCAGTGCCTTGAAGGTATGAATACAGGAAGTGACGGCTCACCAATAAAAATGCGATATAGGTGAAGCCTGCAGCTGTCGTGGCCAGTATGGGAACAGTTCCATCACTCCACTCGCCAGACTGGTTATATAAATACCTGGAAGGAGAAGAAGGAGAAGGAGAAGGAGAGAGAGAGAGAGAGAGAGAGAGAGAGAGAGAGAGAGAGAGAGAGAGAGAGAGAGAGTGTGAGTGAAAGTGAGAGAGAGAGAGTGAGAGAGAGAAGAGAGAGAGAGTGTGAGAGAGAGTGTGTGAGAGAGAGAGAGAGAGAGAGAGAGAGAGAGAGAGAGAGAGAGAGAGAGAGAGCGGGAGAGAGAAGAGAGAGAGAGGGAGAGAGAGAGTGAGAGTGAGAGAGAGAGAGAGTGCGAGTGAGAGAGAGAGAGAGAGTGTGAGTGAAAGTGAGAGAGAGAGAGAGAGTGAGAGAGAGAAGAGAGAGAGAGTGTGAGAGAGAGAAGAGAGAGAGAGTGAGAGAGAGAGAGTGTGAGTGAAAGTGAGAGAGAGAGAGAGTGAGAGAGAGAAGAGAGAGAGAGTGTGAGAGAGAGAAGAGAGAGAGAGTGAGAGAGAGAGAGTGTGAGTGAAAGTGAGAGAGAGAGAGAGTGAGAGAGAGAAGAGAGAGAGTGTGAGAGAGAGAAGAGAGAGAGTGTGAGAGAGAGAGAGAGTGCGAGTGAGAGAGAGAAGAGAGAGTGTGAGAGTGTGAGAGTGAGAGTGAGAGAGAGAGTGTGAGAGTGAAAGTGAAAGAGAGAGAGAGAGAGAGAGAGAGAGAGAGAGAGAGAGAGAGAGAGAGAGAGAGTGAAAGTGAGAGAGAGAGAGAGAGAGATAATCATTATACACTGTGCTGGGAACTGAAACAGTGAGTCATGATCACACGCACACACACGCACACACACGCACACACACGCACACACACGCACACACACGCACACACACACACACACACACACACACACACACACACACACACACACACACACACGCAAGTGAAGAGGTTTCTCCTGACTCATAATATACACTACACAGGCCAGTGCTATTCAAAAAAACGTGCAGGAAACCATCACCAATGCATCCCAGCACTTTCAGGAGCAATGACAGGTGTAATCTCAGGACCTTGAGGCATAAATGGCTCCATAGAGTAAAGACACAAAATGGTAAAGTCAACTGCTAATGCTACTGAGGTGATTAGTATATTATTCTAATGATTTTATGGTTCCTGAATGCAGGTGATCTGAATTTCCACCTGTTTTTGTTGTGTCCATGTTGATCATAGATATCGTGTTGATATATTCATACTGTAGAAAAGTTCCAAAAAATACACAAATGTTTGGATCTTCAATGTCAATGGTGATCTCAAACCCATTTTTGTTCTCAAACCCAAGACCTTGTTCATCTAAAAAGCAGCTCAAATTTTATCTTCAACCACTAAAGCTCTGTGTGAGGTTATCAAAAGAGGGGAAAAACATACTGTATGTCTCACACTAAAAGCCAATAGAGTCCTGACTCAAATGATATCAGATGCGTAAGTATCTGATATCATTTGAGTCAGGACTCTATTGACTCTATTTGAGTCAGGACTCTATGTTTGTGAACATCTATAGATGAATGGATGGATAGATTATAACACAATTATTACATTTACAAGAATCCCCGTACTGAAGTTTACAGTGTCTTGCCTCAACAAACATCATCCCACCTCACTCATACATATCGTTATGGAGTGCTTTGTGAGGCTTGTCATTAGGCACATCAAGAACCTGCTTCCACCATCACTGGACCACTCGCAGTTTGCGTATCATCCAAAACGCTCCACAGATGATGCCATTGCCACCACCCTCCACCTGGCCCTTACACACCTAGACAGAAAGGCAGTGGCACCCCCAGAAACTTTTAATAGGGGTGGCCAAAGGAGGCCACAGCAAATCTTCGGGTGGCACCAAAAAAAAAAAAATCTGTGTAGTAACTTTAGATGGAGAGGGGGAGGGGCAGTGAAACAGCTACTCTGGTGGCGCCGATCAATCTACAATCTTTTTTGGTTGCTGCAGCGTGTGCTTCACTTTATTTATTTATTTATTTATTTATTTATTTTTCACTTCATGAACTATTGTGAATTTTCATTGGGCATTCAAATTCATACTAAGGGTGGCCACAGGGGCCCCCCCTTTGGGGCTCAGCTGCAGAAAGGACACATACGTATAAATGCTGTTCGAAGACTTAAGCATTCGACACAAACGTCCCTCAGCAATTGATTGAGAAGCTGAGCCTGCTGGGCCTGAATACCTCCCTCTGCAACTGGAACCTCATCTGTCCAGAGCGGGAACGGCATCTCTAGCACCACAATAGTGAGCACTGGGGCTCATCTCGTGGCTCCGTGTTCATCCCGCTGCTGTTTAATTTGCTGCCCCACTACTGTGTAGCACTGCAGAGTTCAAATCATGTTTGCAGATGACACAATAGTGGAGGATCTCATCAGCAATGATTGTGAGTCAGTATACAGGGAGGAGGTGCAATAGAAAACACCCTGGCTTAGGGCCAACAACCTGTCTCGAAACCACTTTAGAAGGCACTCTCAGAAACACTCTGGAAGCCACTCTCCGTAAATATTGCTGGATCCCATGTGGTGATTGTCAAGAGCACCAAATACTTTGCCGTTCACATGGCGGAGAACCTCATCCGGTCACTCAACATGAGCTCCATCAGCAAGAAAGACCAGCAGCACCTCTACTTTATGCGAAGGCTAAGAAAAGCCCGTCCCCCTCAAACAATCCTTACTACCTTTAATAGAGGTACCATCAAGAACATTCTGAGCAGCTACATCACTGAATGTTGTAGATCACAAGACCCTACAACGGATATTGAAGACAGCTGAAAAGATGATTCTCTCAGAGCCTCTCTTCTCTTCATCACAAACATTCACACTACAAGCTGCATCTGCAAAGCCAACAGAATTGTCTATAATCCCACACACCCCTCACACACACTCTTCACCCTCCTGCCATCTGGAAAAAGGTACTGAAGCATTCATGCCCTCGCAACCAGACTGTGTAACAGTTTCTTCCCTCAAGCCATCTGTTACAGCCCGTGAGCTACGAGCTGTCATATGTTCCGTCCTCTGCCTGTGCGTGCATGCTTAACTCTTCAGGTCCACTCCGTACTCCAGCTCAGGCTTCCCTGGCGTTTGAGCACTTCTTCCACAAGATGACGTCAGTTATGGTGACTGTATAAAACTGGGACGGAAGGCAGTACCAGAAGCTTAGAGGCTCACTTGGCGTGTTGCGGTGTTTTGTATTCCATTTTGTGATTTGCATGCTTCAGATTTTGATTTTCCACATATTAAGTGTTCTTTGCATAATTATACTGTGGCTTGGTTGTACAGTATTTGTGATTATGGCGGCATTTGATTTAGTTGCGTTTACGCTGTGTCCTACTTTAGAGGAATTTGATAAGTGTAGGAATGACCATCTGCTTCTGATAGCTGACTTCTTTAATATTTCGGTTTTGTGGAAGCAAAATGGTGGTTAAAGCTGTGCTGTATGAGGCACTAGTAGCTCCGCAGATCTTACCTGAGCGGGAGGTGCTTCCGGGTGTCCCTAATCGGCCACCTCAGGCTTCTGGTACCGCAGGTGCCGATAAGGAGCCTGAAAGTTGGTTGGGTAACAAAGCCTACTTCGAATGGCTTTGGGTCGGTTCAGTAGATCCTGGAATGCAGATTGCGCTAAAAGAGCTGGAGTTGGAAATAAAGCGGCAAGAGTATAAGATGCATTTGGTTCACAGTCAGGAGAAAGAGTTGAATGCAGAGAGGAAGAAGCTCGACCTGGCTGTTCCATGTCAAATGCCAGTGCCTCTTAAACAAAATTTCTCCTCATCATCAGCAGGTTCCCTGCTCCAGTCTGATGTCTCCAGCATGCCAGCATTGCAAATTCCAATCTCGGCCTCACCAATAAGCCAGCCTGCTTTCAATGTTAGCTAACAAGTTGGTTTAGTGCCTGTATTTAGAGAAGATGATGAGTAAGTTCGATGCTTACATTTCTGACCGGCCTAAAGGTTTGTGGACGCTGTTGTTGCAGTGCAAACTGTCAGTAAAAGCACAGGAATCCTGCTCAGCTCTCACTTTTCTTTAAGTCTACTGTAGAATATGAAATTGTTAAGGCTACTGTTCTTTGTGCATATGAGCACATGCCTGAAGCTTGCAGGCAGAGTTTTAGAAACTCTGTTAAAGCAGTCAGCCAAACCTATGTTGAATTTGCTTGTAAGGATTCCACCCTGTTTGGGAAATGGTGTTCTGCAAGTGGTGTGCAGACTTTTAAACAGCTTAAAGAGCTCATTTTGCTGGAAGAATTTAAGTGTTAGCTCTATTTGTGGAAAATGTTACACCTCCTGAATACTTCCCAGAGGTAGACATTCTACATCTTGGTGGAGATTGTGTCTTCTGTTCACCTAACTAACTCTGAGGTGTTGCAGCATTTGCCCAAGAAATCGGTTGGGTTGCCTTTGTCTTACAAAGAGGATATCAAAACCCTGATTACAAGATTCGCTGGTTTGGTTGCTGATGTCCCATCTCAAACAACGTTAATAGAGCATGACATTGGCATAGGTGATCGTGCCCCTATTAGCGATCATGAAGCAGGAAACAGAGTATTTACTAAACTTGTATTTTAGTGCCCAAGGCTAATGCCTTGTTTCGTTTTTGTACAGATTACCAAAAAGTGAATGATGTCACAAAACCTGCCTCATTAACTGCTTCCTTGGTATTGAATTTGGAAAAGTGTAAATTTGGTATATGTCTTGGTAAAATAGTGGAGCAGGGTATGGTGAAACCTTTGGATGCTAAAATCCTAGACATTTTTGCATTTCCCATTCCCAAGACCAAATAAGACCTCAGACATTTTTTAGGCATGGCTGGATATTATCAACGTTTTTGTAAAAAGATTTATTATGTTATTTTATCCCTTACAAATGTGTTACACCAGAGAGTCTTGTTTAAGTGGTCTCCAGAGTGCCAGACTGCCTTCAACTTGATGAAACTGCTGCTATCCAGGTCTACAGTTCTTGCTGCACTTGATATGACCAGGCCATTCTTGCTGGAATTAGATGCCAGTCATGCTGGTGCTGTGCTCATTCAGGAAGACAACCATGGGGTGGAGTTACTTGTGTGTTACTTTTATAAGAAATTCCTTAAACACCAGCTGAACAACAGCACTATTGAGACCCTTGCCTTGTTGTTGGATTTACAGCATTCTGAAGTATATCTTGGTGACACTCCTGCTCCAGTCCATGTGTATACGGACCACAACCCTTTAGTTCTCTTACATAAAATGTGAAAATGTGAAACACCAATTAGAGTCTGATGAGCTGGTTTCTGATTGTCCAGGGATTCAATCCTATTATCACCCAACGTAAATATACCCTCAATATAGTTGCTGACACTCTATGGGTTGTCATGTGTACTCCAGCTCAGGCTTAGCTGGAGTGCCAGCACTTCTTTCACAAGATGATGTCAGTAATGGCAACTGTATAAAGCTGTGATGGAAGCCAGTACCAGGGACTGGGTGTGTTTTAGTGTTATTCCATTACATGATTTGCTGTTGTCACTCTGGTTCAGATCCTTGCCTGCCTTAACTACAAGTTCCGTCAGTTTTTGTTACCCTGGTGTAAATATATGTACTTATATAGCATTGTGTTGTAAATATTGATACTGTATATGTCATCGGTAGTAGGGAGGTAGTGTTCATTTTTGTTTTGTGTGTATAGGTTAGTTAGACCCTAATCCAGAGTGTTTCTTCCTTAAAGGCAGGGTCTCAGATTTTTGAGAAATGCTTCAGAAAACAGAGTCGGGCCGAAAACTAAACAAAAATCAAAACAAACGTGTAGCCAATGAGCAGAAAGGGGCGGGTCTTGTCAATATGGGCGGAGAGAGTGTTCAGTGCGCATGTGTGACATTAGCAGAAAGCGGTTTTAACATTGACATGGAGGATAAAAACAAAGAAAGAAAGTGAAGAAAGGCTTACGATAAGGCAAGAAGTAGGACGTGTTAATATAGGATCAGCTTTCCAGCGCTGGAGAGAACTGAAGGAGCAGGAAGTTGGCACATATTCACAGATTGGAGTTTCCCGAGTCAATAACTCCTGAGCTAAACGCTGTTACTACACAAATAACACCTCTTTTCTATCGTAGTAATGTAGAGACGCAGCTACAACCGTGTTTTGTGTAGTAACAGTGTTTAGCTCAGGAGTTATTGACTCGGGAAACTCCAATCTGTGAATATGTGGCCAACTTTACTTAAGACGCTGAGGCGCTTTTTTCCTTCTCGATAGGTGAGTAACGTTGGTTTTGCTTTGTTACACAGAACTAATATATGCCGTCTTTTGCATGATTATGCTTGTGTGTCATTTTTGCTTGTTTGTTTATCTGCAATCGTATTGTTCTTCCCTTCAGCTATGATAAAGACACACTTCTTTCCATTGGTTGCCTGGGTTACGTATGTATGTGTGGGCGGAGCTATCAATACAGGGGTGGGACCCATTTGGGTTATGGGCGTGTTTGTTTTGGTGATTTTATATGTCAACATTGGCTTTCAAAAATCGGAGACCCCACCTTTAACTAGACTGAACTGAAAACAAACTCATATCCAATATACAGCTATGTTTTCAGCTCCAATCATATAAACAGTGTTTATACACTGTTTTACACACTCATGTAAATAATGATGTTGATCTATTTAATTGCTGCCATCAACTGCTTCTGCTGTATGTTTACAATTATCCTTTCATTGTTTACATCTGCTTAAGTTAGGTTTCTGAGAACTGATTTCAAAATCATAGTAAATTTGTTTTCTTAATCACACTTTCAATCCCTCAACCCTGTGAGGAAGCTCTGATTGTCTGCTAGCAATTTCTCCTGTATGGCTAATCCTATATGCTAAATTTTATTTGTTCTGTCCCAAGAAAATAAAACTAAGACTGAGAGCCCAGGACTGTGTACTTGTCCATGCCGTTATAGTTAGAATGGTTGTATTTATCTCTCTACTGACAATCACAGTTATTTGTTGAGTAAACACTCACAGTTATACACAATAATCATCATGGCTGTAACCAGTAATGAGAATAGTGAGGTTTGGACCTTGGTAGATTTGAAGGGTGTTTGTTTTTTAGCTCTCAGGTGTCAGAATCAATTTGGAAACCCAGACATCATAATAATGTGATGGCAGAATGTAATCTAATGTGAGGAAAATCCAAGGCTTCCCATGTAGCATTGATGACTAGCATTCAGCTGACCTCAGAGTAGCAGAGGAGGACACTTCAGGTTTGCCCTTGGACTTACTAGCACATTATGTAAAATGCAAACCACTGTAAGTTTTTGGTTTACTTTTCCTCTGTAATGTTGCTAGTGGAATCAGATCGCTAGATGGTTAGCTAATCAGTTAGCTACAGACTCCTTAGCTCCTTCACTAGCTATAAATGAGCATGTGATGTTAGTGCATAGTTTAAGTTGTTGTATTGTGTAAGATTAATCGTTAAAAACATACTATGAACATATTTGTTATCACACAACATAATTTAGAAATAAATCAACTTAAGTATAAATAATCTGCAAGAGGATATTACAACAGGATAATTCTGTAACAGGATATTACAAACAAAATTAAAAAAAAACAACTGAACACTATAAACTATTAGTTCAGAACGTTAATTATAGTAATTAAATGTTTAGATTTTTTTTTTTAAATATGTTTAGAGGTTTTCCAAATGCAAAAATTATGTACCATTAAAAAAAAGACTGCTCAAACATTTTGCCAAATGGTGTATTTACAGGTCGCCATAACAGGCTATTCACAACAAATAAGCAGAAGAGACTCAGTCATCACCAGACACTGTGACGGCACTGAAGCTTCTGTATATTATCTTCTGTGTTATACATCTGTATGAATTTTCCTTTTCTTTCTTTCTTATTGTTTCTATCATTATTTCTTTTATTTTTTTTCTTTCAATATTTCTTTCTTTCGAGCTTTCATTCTTTTGTTATTTCATTCTTTTGTTTATTCTTGTCGTTCTTTCTTTTGTTTGTTCATTCGTTCTTACTTTCTTTCTTTCGTTCTTTCTTTCTTATAAAAACATGAATTGCCGTGAGATTCCCCAGTTCACGCCATATACCCTTTTTCTTGTGCGTGTTACTAAAGAAATGACTCATCTTACGTTGTACATAATTCATTACAACACTTCTGTAACAGCTGGGAATATTACATAACCCTCGTTTCACTGTTTTATTAGACTCATCGCACCTAACATTTACTCTAAGACAAAATGGAGCTTCTTTTAACTCAAACAATAAGAAAAAAAACCTGAAATATATCAATGAAGGCTGTATCACTTCAATACCGGCGCTCATTTCTTATCTCTGACTCGCTCTCACTTTCTCAATTTATTTATACAGAGTTTATATAATAATATCTGACTTTAATGGAAATTTACCAGATAAGACATACTTTTAATTCAGATTAGTGTTGCTCTAGTAGAGACTCATTAATATTTATAATAGAGTATGGCATTTTTTTTTTTCAGTTTAGAGGACAAACAAAGCAAGTGCTATTATCAAAGTAATAAATAAATAAACTAATAAATAAATAAATAAATAAATCCCAGCTAATATAGCATGTTACACCAGTGAAACCTGAATCCAAAAATTAATTAAATAAATCAGATTTATTATTTGAGCGAATTGCATGATATATTGATTATATAATGATATGATGATGATGATGATGATATGATGAAAATCTGATGATATAATGACATTAAAAATAACATTTAAATTTTATCTTATTTTTGAGATTTTTCATGTTTCTCTTTAGGGTTACGGTGATTATATTTAAATTAAAATATTATTATTGTTGATTGTTGATATGTTCAGTCTACAGAGTGCATTATGGGTATTCTGTACTGTGTAAGGTATCGTTCATAGACCATCTCTTGTGAACGCTGGAAATTAAATTTATATTCATCTATAAGTAATCTATTTGTATACATTATAATATACATAATAATAATAATAATAATAAACAGTCGACAGACACAGAAACATCAGACAAACCTTTCCACAGCACAATGCAGGATGATGACTTCATGCCACTGACAAAGCAGCTTTATAGAAATCTGGATGGAGATTTTTATATTTAGCTCCATTGTCTCGGCTCCGGGGTTTGTTTTTAAAAACGTGACTCAAATAAAAGTGATTGAAACTGAAACTCACCAGTTAAATTCACTGTAGTCGTTACTTGCTTCCCACCAGAAGTAAAACCAGAACAGGAGCAGAGTGAAAGTCCCGAAGAGGATGAGGGTCCACATACACTCCCACTGTGGAAACGCACACACATGGAAAAACTGTGTGTAACATTTGAGCTGCATACCACAATGCATTCCTTCACTTAGAATGAGTCATGAATTTACTTTAATCCCAAATATTCCTTTAATGAAGAATTATTTGGGATTAAAGTAAATTCAGGACTCATTCTACTACATATTTATAATTACGCACAACGGATGAGAATTTCAAAGATTTTATGTAGTAAGGAATGAATTATAAGAAGAAGAAAAAAGGTCCGGTCTTAGCTTCAGTTAGAAAGTAGTACAAACTGAGACTGTATTACAGTATATGTTAAGCCACGTTCACACATACAGAGCGCAGCATGTCTCGAGTCGCTGTACTATGGCGTCTCCAGTAAGCGTTCTAGTACTGGTTGCCATGGTGATAATGTTTCTCAGCGGATTCTGCGATTAGCATCTCAAACTAATCGGTTTTCTTGCGACTAATACGAATTGTTCTGGAGGGTATTTGTGTTTTTTTTTTTCTGCATCGTATCATACGAGATGAAAGAGAAGCTGTGTGATATCTTTGACACGGATCACGTGACCTCTATTGTCTTCGCCCCGTATTCGTACAAATTTCAACCGTTTACAATCTTGCAATCTTGAGTCAGACACACCCACGACCTCGCTGTCTCTCATGTACCCAAGTCGCTGTACGTATAAAAGGTAGCGTTATACTTCTTCCAGAGCATTTTCAAAAACTTAAGTCGGTTACTCACGTTATTAGTTTATATCAGAATTACAAAGCAGTGGAATCTAATGCGGTTATTCAACCAGCTGTTTAAATGTAAGGAGGCATTTTATGTGCTGAAACAAGAGCCGAGATCAGGATAATCTGCTGCTTCCACCTGTAATTACTACAATTATCTAGTGGTTTCTGTAGCTTTAGTTATGTTGAGCTCCTGAATACAGCTGTAGCGTGAAAAGCAGCTCGTTTCCTGCATTAACTAATAATTAACACTGAAATTCTCTTCACAAGCTGGATCACTGCCCTTACCCATTGTATAAACAAATAAGACATGAAGAATTTATTTACACACATTTACACGTCCACAGCAGAAGCCAATCTACTTCCTTTAGGCCTTGAATAATCATTTAACATTACAGTAAAATATAAACAAATAAATGGTGCGTGTACACCTGCAGGAATGCAAACGGACGTAAGAAACGTTTTAAATCAGTATAAAGAAACAAATGATGTTGTGTCTTTGAGTCTGATCAACATGAGTCAGGACTCTGAGACGTGTTTTTCCCCACTGCTGATAATCTTACACTGAACACTTTAGTGGTTAAAGATAAACAGCTTCGAATTTAAGCTGTATTTTAGAGAACAAACACATGGGGCATCTCAGTGAGCAGAAATACTGTAGGTTCGATATCACCATTTACTTTGAAGATACAAACATTTCTGTAGAATATATTGCCCCTAAACATATATTAACCCCTAGTAAAAAACAGAACTACAAATTCTTAAAGTCCTACTTTTTAATTCTGTCTACTTTCATATGAGCTTAATATTAACACCACTGTGAGTGAGACATAACAAAGATGTTCAATCATCAACATGGACATGGAGAAAACAATTTTTGGCCTCTGGGAAAAAGAGTTAAAGTCAACACCCATGCTATTTTGCTGTTGTTAAAGGATGCACACACATCGCAGCATGTGCACCGATATAGAGACGTGGTAATATAAAGGGCAGGAAGGTGGAATAGAGGGCAGAAAAGATCATCTGACTCACTTACCTTCAGAACCAACAACACCAGACCACAAGCTTTAATACAGAAATACTGTCCCTAATACAGAATAAGTGTTAAATACACTCTTACATGTTCATGATTACTGTACATAACTGGATTTTACAGTAGCTTGACGGTTTTACCTACTGAAACTTCAGCATAACTGATGCAAAGATGTCTCGGTGCAAAGACAGAACCACCTTTGAAATCTCAGTTCAAAATACCAAGCTGCCACTGCTGGGCCCTTGAGCAAGTCCCTTAACCTACAACTGCTGAGCTGTATACACGATACATGGATCACTCACTCACTCATTTTCTACCGCTTATCCGAACTACCTCGGGTCACGGGGAGCCTGTGCCTATCTCAGGCGTCATCGGGCATCAAGGCAGGATACACCCTGGACGGAGTGCCAACACATCGCAGGGCACACACACACACACACTCTCATTCACTCAGGCAATCACACACTACGGACAATTTTCCAGAGATGCCAATCAACCTACCATGCATGTCTTTGGACCGTGGGAGGAAACCGGAGTACCCGGAGGAAACCCCCGAGGCACGGGGAGAACATGCAAACTCCACACACACAAGGTGGAGGCGGGAATCGAACCCCAAACCTTGGAGGTGTGAGGCGAACGTGCTAACCGCTAAGCCACCGTGCCCCCCTACGATACATGGATAAAGCCATAAATGTAAATGTAAATGTCTCAAGTACTGCAGGTGGCGATATTAATATTTTATTACCTTTCCTTACATATAAAAAAAGATTCATTCCACTACTCAAAGCCCACCATCATGGAATGGATCTGATTGGGCATGCCTCGTTTATAACAATCACTGGCTTGTTTGCATAACATGTAACCTTCCATAACCTCAAAGCCAATACTTTTTATTATTTTTATTTTTTTTTAAATAAAACTAATTGTTTTATTGAAATTGAATTAAAACTTAAAAATACTGCTAGAGATTGCATTTTGATGGCTGCATTAAATATATTTAAAGCTTATAAGCTTAAAAGTTTCAAACATGCAATTGCCTATAATTATTGACTTTTTTTCATTTTAATTTTTTTGTTTTTTTTCTCCATAGATGCATTTTTATTGACATCTCAACTCTACAGTTACACAATTGCACAAAATACACCCCTTTATTTTGAGACATCTACACAAAAAACATAAAGTTTATATAACACAAAAAACAAAGTTTATATAAAGTTTATATAACATTAATATATAATGTTTGTTATTAATTAGAAACAATTATTCATATAATGACAAAAATACTAAATTCACATGTTCCTGGCAGAGTCTGTTGAAAATGAGTTCTCCTCTGTGCAACGGTGTGTGTATAAATAAATAAATATTTATGTGTTTGTGTGTGTGTGTGTGTGTGCGTGTGTAGTATAATAATGTGGGTGACAGGTAGAGCAAAATTAAACCTAACAGGACAGCACATTCAGCTCAGCTTTCAAAGACCAGCCTGTCGACGCTGTAGGTCAGCCGTTAAAGAAGCCATGACATACAACGTACTTTTCAAACTGCATTGTGGAATAAATTAGGTATCAGGTCACCGATGTCTTCATCTCGCTTCGCTTTGTAAGGCTTGAGCATTATAAACATGATCTGTAATTTAAACCAGTTTAGTTTAGTTTTCATATTAAGAGTAGCCGGTGGTAGGGACGAGACGAAATGTTGGACAAAATACGTCCAAAAATTTTCAGGTCTGTGTCGCGGCAGGAAGAATTAGCAAAAAATGAATAAAGGAATAAATACAAAAATTAATTTCCATTATTGAAACATGACAAGAAAGAATCAAGCATTCATAGAGACGCCGAACAAGTCGCTACCTGATCTGCGTATCTGAGTAAAGAACAGCTTCAAGCGTTGTGTTATGAGAACATGCGTGTTAGGATTTCCAGTGACGCTGAACATTTTAATTATACTTGGAAATCGAAGGCATTTTTATTGTCAGGACAAATACTTACCTTTAGCGCTCTAACCAGAGGGAAGAGTTACCCAAATCTGTAATCACTACAGATCCATCATCTTTAACTGAAAATGAATCTCAAACAAGGTTCCACCTCATTCAGACAATTCTGCTAAGACATGTTTGGTGTCTAACGTTACGTTCTGCATCAGCACGGTCGTGACCTTTTATACATTTTCATTTCAAGCCAAGTCATATATTTCGTCAGGACTTTATCTACTTTATCGATCCTGATGCCCTAATCCTGGTCGGAGTCTCGTCACCTGGTGGTCACTCTGCTGGGGATTGGTATGCATGGACAGCCAGTGACTCATGGGATAGCTGTGGATGTGTCATGCCTTTTTGACCCACTGTTGCGTCATCCAGCTTTATGGTAGAGTCTTCATCAGCGATCATTTGAAGACTTCGGCAGGAAGGAATTAGTGTTGGGTCTGTGGTGAACTCTGACCCGTTAGTTCCTCAGGAAGTTCCTCTTGGTTGCTCAACTACAAACTGTTGTAGAAAGGACATAATTTACATTTTCATTTAAACCTTAAACCTTATAGTTTCCCTCCAAGGTTTCTTCCTCATATCATCTCAGAGACTTTTTCCTCGCCACCTCCACCGCCGGCTTGCTCATTAGGGATAGATGTTAGCGATATAAAGTAACTTAATTTTTTTTATTCTTTTACTCTACTTCTGTAAAGCTTCTTTGAGACAATGTTAATTGTAAATACACTGAACTGAATATAAGCTCAGTTAAAATAAATAGATAAACGATTCAATCTACAAATTGTTCACGATTTCTTCCTTTTCGGATCAAATATCCTAGAAAATCTCAAACACTGTCACTATTTATCATGTTGTCATTATAAGCTGAAAGAGAGAGCAGCTGTGAGGAAACGTGGCAAGCGTGTGATGTTAGCATGTTAGCATGGAAGTGTGCAGGGGTGCGTCCCAAATCACACATTTATTCGCGGTCGCTCGGTTGAATAAACAAACAAATAAGGAATTTTGGACACTTCATGCAGTCTATACTTGCAGCTTCGCTTCGTAGAGGAAGACGGTCCATTTAGTGTTCTGGTCGAGACGATATGACCATTCTTACTTTCATACACTAGACTCTATTGTACATCATGTATAGTAGAAGTGTGCAGTGGAGTAGAGTTAAGAAGGTGATTTGGGACACAGGTCTGGATGTTTGGTTCAGCTCTATTCAGCAGTGCTGCATGTTTGAGATTGTGATAAAGTTAGGAACGTGCTCAGAGCCGGTGGTGAGGTAAGAATGTGGCGCGCTTAGATCAGTTGCGGATGAAAATGTTTCAGCGCCGTCGCATTCACGTAGTGAGAAGTTGCTGAAGTGTGATTTAGGGCGAGTCCAGAGGGAGAGAGTTGTGGTATCCAACCTAGTTTTGGGGGGAGTCGCAGCCGGGCACAAAACGGATGAGAAGCATTGGATTAAATAAAGAAAAAGAAGATGGAAATATATTTTAATCAGTATTCTTAGAAAAAAAACTATATACCACACACACACACACACACACACACACATATATAAATATATGTATATATATACATATACACTCACCGGCCACTTTATTAGGTACACCTGTCCAACTGCTCGTTAACGCAAATTTCTAATCAGCCAATCACATGGCAGCAACTCAATGCATTTAGGCATGTAGACATGGTCAAGACGATCTGCTGCAGTTCAAACCGAGCGTCAGAATGGGGAAGAAAGGTGATTTAAGTGACTTTGAACGTGGCATGGTTGTTGGTGCCAGACGGGCTGGTCTGAGTATTTCAGAAACTGCTGATCTACTGGGATTTTCACGCACAACCATCTCTAGGGTTTACAGAGAATGGTCTGAAAAAGAGAAAATATCCAGTGAGGGCAGTTCTGTGGGCGCAAATGCCTTGTTGATGTCAGAGGTCAGAGGAGAATGGCCAGACTGGTTCGAGCTGATAGAAAGGCAACAGTAACTCAAATAACCACTCGTTACAACCGAGGTATACAGAAGAGCATCTCTGAACGCACAACACGTCGAACCTTGAGGCAGATGGGCTACAGCAGCAGAAGACCACACCGGTACTAGTAAGGTGTACCTAATAAAGTGGCCGGTGAGTGTATATGTGTGTGTATATGTGTGTGTTTGTGTGTGTGTATATTATATATATATATATATATATATATATATATATATATATATATATATATATATATATATATATATATATATACACGTATGTCAGTATATATATATATATATATATATATATATATATATATATATATATATATATATATATATATATATAAATATAAAAGAGTGAAAATCATGACACTGTAATGGCTTTAACCAGTGCAGATCTTTAAATTGCCCTCTACTGCGCTGCATTTACACCAACACAACAGGACACAGGGATTAACCCCATCTGTATGTCAACAATACACATGACGTGAACGCAAACAGAAAAGACAGCAACGTTTTATACTGCTGCTTTTCTTAGATTCAGGCTTCACGGTCCGTCAGTTCCGGAGAAACACTGCGGTTCTGTTTACAGGCCCTTTGTGCTCGTGCTAAAGAACTGGGTAAATGGAAAATCTCTCAATTATTACTGAGGAGGGATCAATTTTCAGCAGGACAGACTGCATTTAACACGACACACACACACACACACACACACACACACACACATTATTACAGGTATGAGCTGGATAGTTAAATGAAATAAGAGGCTGCAGCAGAAGTCTTTCTATATCCACAGTGCAGCCATTGTTTTCAGAGACCAGTATTGCCGGCTACGTGTGAAACACCATCCTATACGTCTAATCCAGCTTTTGTCTCGCCGCCAGAGATTGTGTCTTGGTTAATTAAAAATGGATACCCAAAGACGGAGTCGAACAAGGCCGGAGTTTAAGGAGTCACACAAGGGCAGAACCACGGTTCTCAGCTTCTAAGTTATTCCTAAGTGAATTCATTCATATATAAATATTCAGTCAGAGAGATTTTATTAGGAACACCTGAACACCTACTCACAAACAATTATCTAATCAGCCAAGCACTTGGCAGCAGTGCAATGCAGAAGTTCATGAAGATTTGCATAAAGGACCAGTGTGATCTGTGAGATTTTGATTTTGAGTGAAAGTGCAAATGAAAAATCTGCAGTAATGTCAACATTAGTCTCATCCCCAGATGCCATGCTCATGAGTTTTGCAGTCGTCGTCTGATCGATTGAATTCTACAGGATTTCCACTTAGCCACAAAGCCGTTATACTTCCTTCATGGAAGAAGGAAACCGTCGTTTTTGTGACGATGAGTGCTAAAGAGGTTCAGCTAAACGCTGCCTTTGCTAAATGTCTTTCTTAAATAATCAATCTGTGGCTGCATTTTACATTTTCATGCCATTAAACAACAAATCAAATTGTGATTGATTGGTTTATATGTGGGGACACGGTGGCTTAGTGGTCACACCTCCAGGGTTGGGGGTTCGATTCCCGCCTCCGCCTTGTGTGTGTGGAGTTTGCATGTTCTCCCCGTGCCTCGGGGGTTTCCTCAGGGTACTCTGGTTTCCTCCCCCGGTCCAAAGACATGCATGGTAGGTTGATTGGCATCTCTGGAAAATTGTCCGTAGTGTGTGATTGCGTGAGTGAATGAGTGTGTGTGTGTGTGCCCTGAAATGGGTTGGCACTCCGTCCAGGGTGTATCCTGCCTTGATGCCCGATGACGCCTGAGATAGGCACAGGCTCCCCGTGACCCGAGGTAGTTCGGATAAGCGGTAGAAGATGAATGAGTGAGAGAGTGAGTGAGTGGTTTATATGTCTGTCAGTCACCTTCTTGGGTGGTCCCTGGAGTTCAGACCTTCTGCCTTAAAGTCTGAAGCTCTGTCTACATGAGACTATGTCAGTAATCCAGGATTGAGATACTAAAGATCTCCTTTAAATCCCATTAATTAATCAGAGAAAATATTTAAAATTCAGAGCAAATTCTAAGGAAATTATCTCCTTATTAAATCATGAATGTAGACATTGCAGGTTTTATTGGATGCACTAAAAAACAGCTAGCTGAGTGCTGAGATTCATGAGCGATGCTTAGATTGCAGTTTGCTCTGAGAACATTCCAGAGGAAATCACTGTGCTATATTCAAAATTACTGCTTGTGTATGCTAATCCACAGCAGGCAGTCTGTGTGTGTGTGTGTGTGTGTGTGTGTGTGTGTGTTTATGCAGAGGCTGAACTGAAATTGCTGACAGCACTGTATCATCTCCTGAGAGCCAGAACACAACAGGAAACAGGCCACGGTCTCAGAATTCCTCCCAAACGGAAAGCCGGAACTTTCTCCCTTCAGCTTACTGCATTTTAGTGTATAATATATAATATACACCAACACGGTCACATGACAATCCACAAAAGGCTTTGTCAGGTTTTGAGAGCTTTGCTTATTTGTGCAATTGTTCTGAAATGTACAGCAAAACACAGTCATTTCAGGTATTTAAAGCAAAACAACCAAATATAATGTGATCATTTTCACACTGCATAAATACACAATACAGTTTTGTGGTATTTCACCATTTTAACACCGTGAAATACACAGAAAAAATAACAAAGTGTGTCTGTAAGTAAACCGTTAGATCTGACAGTGAGTCAGTAATTTAGTTAGTGAGTCGTTCATTCATTCATCAAGTCAGTTTAATTTAATTTAGTCAGTTCATTAATCCAATCGGTTATCATGTCAGTATTACTTCTGTCAAACAGGATGTCAGTCAGCGAGTCTGTAAACGAATCAGTCGGCCGGTAAGTCAGTCGGTACGTCAGTATTTAAGTCAATAAGAATTTAAGACTGCCATGAAGTCAGTAAAGTATTAAATCAGTCAGCAGGTTAGTCATTACTTCGATGAATACTGGAATTAATACATATAAGTCAAATTGTGTGTCAGTAATTAAATCAGAAAGTCAGTGAGTCACTGAATCAGTATGTAAGATTGTCAGTAAATGAGTCAATTCAGTACTTAGATCAATAGTACATCAGTAGTTAAAATCATATTACAAATCATCGCCGATGTCAGTCATTATTTACGTCAGTTAACTAGCTGTCAGTTGTTATGACGGTGATTCAGTCAGGAAATTAATCAGTGTAACGTTAATTAAGCAAATTAGTCACAAAGACTGTGAGGAAGCCGGTAATTTAGCAAGTTGCTAATTAGAGTTTATGAGTAAATCATTGAAGTCAGTTAGTCAGTAATTAGTTCAGCAAGTAATAATCTAAGAGTAAGTAATTCAGTCAGTGAATCAGTATGTAAGTAAATCAGCCAAGTCAGTAATTCAGTGGTTCATAAACCATATTTATGTCAGTGACACAATGGCATTCAGTAAGTCAGTAATTAATTCAGCTTCCAACTAGCTATCAGTAGTTAAGTCAGTAGTTCAGTATCTACTGTATATTAGATAGTAAGTCTGTTGGTAATTCGTTAAATTTAGATCGGTATGACGGTGATGAAGTAAATTGGTCATCAAGTCAGTAATTCTACACAAGTTATTCTACACAAATCAGTGAAGAAATAATAAATACTGAAATTCAATCAGCAACTGCATACATTGATGGGTAATTCAGTCATTAATCCAGTTAATAGCTACTTCAGGATGCCAGCAATTCAGTAAATTGTGATCTACATATCGTCGCTGTCGGGCGGAAACCTCGTATGTCCAAATTTGGTCAATTTCATATTTTTTCACATATCGATGCTATTGGTCAGTCCCCACGTGGGTCTGTTATTTTTACAAGTTATTAACCAATCTAAAGTCTTGAAAATAGCTTGAGCGCAAATCTCATAACTCCATTGGACACTTCAACTGTCCACCTCTTCCTCACTCCGCGGGAGAGCTTCACGTCATATTTCTCCTCAAGAAGAGTCGCAACGAATCAACACGTCTTCTGAGGTAAATGTCTTCAAAACACTGGGCTCAAAGAAAAAAAATCTTGACCCCCGCTAGTTCTTGTGCTCGTCTGCGGACAGGAATTTAGCGCAAGACAAGCCACTGCAACGCGAACTAAACCCTGTGCACTGCAGATAAGGTACGGTGTTTTTTTAATTTCCTGAAAAATAACGGTTTTGGAGATACGAGGATTCCGCCTGACAGTGACAATGTCAGTCATCAAGGCAGTAATGCAGAAAGTTACTAATTAAGACAGTAAATTGGTTCTTAACAGTAACCCAGGCAGTGAGTAAGTCAGTTGTAAGCCTGTAATTACATCATGCAGCATAAAGGCGGGTTAGTAAGACAATTATTCAGGCTGTAAATACAGCAAGTCTGGTAAGTCAATAATTAATTCAGTCAGTAGATAATTCAATTAGTAAGCGGGTCAGTACGTGAGTAATCCCCATATGAAAAATGATCTGAGTCAGGGGCGAATTAGATCATATCCTCAACAACAGCTAATATTTTAAATTTACGATAAGTGCATCTCTCATTGTTTTCTCTTCTAAATGCACTCCTACTGAGAGTTAAGCTCACATTAAGGCTACACTCCATACTCTTTACCACTGCATGGTCTATCTGACATGACTCTGTTTGAGGCACTAGCACTCAGGGGGCATATTAAACTCACCCTCCTTAAACATCCACCACAACGCTAATTCATGCAAAGTGCTTCGGAACAAAACTAATTATGTAGTGAAAGTGCCTCCTGAGAGCTGTGTGTGTTCTGGCTTCATTAGAGTATGGCCGAGAGGCTTGAAATCACGGTAAAGCAACAACACAGTGTCATCTACTATTAGCACACAAAAACACACACGAAAAACCCCCACCAGCAACACATTAACGTTTCTGCGAGGGCAGAATCTGAGAGACGGCCTCTCGCAACGAGGCCAAGCACTCGCCTTTCAGAAAGCCTTCTCAGTGATGTGCAGCGCTCTGACAGCACTATTTGTTCCGCTTTTCATGCAAAGACGTGGGCAGGATCGACATGTTACTCCAAGCAAAATAAATAGATGCACAATTATGTATTTTTTGTGGAGTAAAACTTTATACCTCTATATAAACCTTATCTATATAATGAATATATGTGTACATTTTCTGTAACAGCACATCGTAACGTTTTATTCCACACAGCAATCTGTTTTTATCCGTTTAAAGTTACTTTTAACTTTCATGAAACAAGCCGGTTCCTGTTATCACTTATATTACAGCAGCTATAGCAGTTGTTCATTTTCCAGGCTCTCATTTTTTCCCTCATCCTGAAGTTCATTTCATTTTCTACCGCTTAGCCGAACTACCTCGGGTCCTACCCGGCCCCGGATAAGCGGTAGAAGATGGATGGATGGATGGATGATCATTTTATTGATATGATTACTTTATACCATTTGTTTTCAAGTTGAAACCATTTAGGATAAAAAGTTTTATATATTTATATGTATAACATTCTTGATTCTGATTGGTCAGAAGATGTTGATTCATTAACAGCAGTTTGGACAATAGTGTCCAAATAGACTAAAGGAAATTATTTAATGTATAATCAATTGAAATATGTTTACTTTGCAACAGTCACAAGAAAATGAGAAAAAAAATGAACCACTTTGGGATGTGATGGAACTGGAAGATTACCTTCCCAAGTGCTTTTCTTAAGTCCTTGTTTATCATCCAGTCCTAATAATCTCTAGTCAGCCAACTCTCAATATGTAAGAGTATCACAAGCCTACAGACCAGCTGCTCAGCTTCGTTCACACTTCACGTTTTCTGAAATAAACATCGTCAACAGATAAAAGTGTGAGGATTGTTCGCTTTGTTTATTCAACCGTAATGTGGAAAAGGCAGAAGCAGAAATTCAGTTAAAAAACTGCAGGACGTCATGTGCTGTGTGTTGGGTTTAAACTCTGTATAGGAAGATACGAGTAGTATAAAAGTACTACATATTGCACTCTTGGTCCCTGATACTGCATTATATAATGATGTAAATGCCACGTGTTGGCAGTCAAATTAAAAAAATTCCTCTTGGCGCATATAAATAATTCAGGAACTCAGTGAAGTGGAAAAACAGCATATTCTCTAATTAAATGCATGAAAGCTGCAATGTGGATGAAACGAAAAGAAATAAAAAAAATAAATAAAAATAAAAAAACATTTATGGTATTAAAGGAAATTAATTAGACACTCAGCTTTAAAAGAGCTTAAATTTGGGGGATAATGTCACTTTTTGCAAGGAATATTTTACATACATACACAGACAGACACACAGACACACACACACAGACAGACACACACACACAGACACACACACACACAGACACACACACACATACACACAGACACAGACAGACAGACACACAGACACACACAGACACACACACACACAGACACAGACACAGACAGACAAACAGACAGACAGACACACTCACACACAGACACACACACAGACACAGACAGAAACACAGACAGAAACACAGACACACACACAGACAGACACACACACAGACAGACACACACACAGACAGACACACACACAGACACAGACAGACACACACACACACACACACAGACAGACACACACACACACACAGATAGACACACACACAGACACACACACAGACACGCACACAGACAGACACGCACACAGACAGACACGCACACAGACACACACACAGACAGACACACACACAGACAGACACACACACAGACAGACACACACACACACAGACACACACACAGACACACACACAGACACACACACAGACACACACACACACACAGAGACAGACACACACACACAGACAGACACACACACACAGACAGACACACACACACAGACAGACACACACACACACACACAGAGACAGACACACACACACACACACACACAGACACACAGACAGAAACACAATAGCAGTATATAGAGAATATGGCAAAATCCTGATGACCTTTTTTTCTTCCTAAACAGAGATTATGAACAGATGGAGAGTTTTTTTCTTTTTAAGCTCCATCATCATCACAGAGAGAGGAATTACTGTTTTAGGCAAAACTATTATATTGAATATATTAACTTTTTATCTGATCAACTTTTTATTGCTTTGCTATCAAACAGCTGTACTTTTTGTCTGTCGATCTGTTTATTTATTCATTTATTTATTTATTTCGCTGCCATGCTTCAGCTCCACTTATCCTGTTATGAGGCACCTGCCAACGAATCCAAAGTTCTTCTGACTGATCGCCATTATCCTTAAACTTTCTCTTCCTGAACTCCTGAATAATTTAATGAGGATGAAAATGTTATAACTTCTACACCACGACATACACCACCATCATCATCACCACCACAATCATCACAATACCACCATCATCATCATCACCACCACCACCACCATCGCCAACACCACCACCACAATCGTCATCATCACCACCATTATCACCACTATTACAATCATCACCACCACAACAATCACAATACCACTATCATCACCACCACTATCACCACCACCACCACCACCACCATCGCCATCATCATCACCACCATTATCACCACTATTACAATCATCACCACCACCATAATCATCACAATACCGCCATCATCATCATCACCACCACCACAATCATCACAATACCACCATCATCACCACCACTATCATCACCACCACTGCCAACACCACCACCACCGTCATCACCATTATCACCACTATTACAATCATCACCACCACCACAATCATCACAATACCACCACCATCATCATCATCACCACCACAACTATCATCACCACCACCGCCAACACCACCACCACCACCATCGTCATCTTCATCACCACCATTATCACCACTATTACAATCATCACCACCACCGCCAACACCATCATCAACACCATAACCATCATCACCACTGCCACCATCATCAACAATGGTAGCTCAAGTGGTTAAGGCTCTGGGTTGTTGGAAGTTTGGGGTTCAGCACTGCCAGGCTGCCACTTTTGGGCAATTGAACAAGGCTCCTAACCCTCCCTACTCCACGGGCTGCTCTGACCCCAACCTCCTCAGTTAGGATATGCAAAGAAAATTGCACTTATGAGCGGATCACATCCGCAGTATCGGATGCTATAGTTTGCTTTTTCGCCCTGGCCTTTATTCACTTCAATAGATACTAAAAGCCACTAAAAATAGCCAATGATGTTAATCGGACGCGTTTTCGTTCTGTTAAGCTGATGTACTGTGTACACATGCTGTTTCATTTACTTTGTTTGCTTTATATTCTTGGCGTACTTCGGCATTTTTGTATTTAATAATAAGTGTCCTTGGTGTCCGGCATACACGCTCGATATATTTGAGATTCACTGTGAGTACACCAATTCTAAGTTCCGAGCACTTTATTAGGAACGCCTTTACACTTAACTACACATTTGTGCTGTTATCTAAATCAGCCTACTGTGTGTCAGCAGTGTAGTGCATAAAATCATCTAGTTATGGATCAGCAGCTTCAGGTTATGTTCACATCAACCATCAGAATAAAGAAAAAAGTGATCAGTGATTTTCACCAAGCTCTTAATAAAGTGTTCAGTGTTTGGTGTATTTTAATTTTTGATTTTTTTACATCAATGACTGTTCTAGTGTTTGGTTCAAGAAAGCAATAAAAGATGAATTGTCAGAATATAATAAAAATGACACACATGCAGTCCTCCACCTCTCTGCGTGACCTCCAGCATGCACGCGTGTACTCGACAACTCCGAACTGTGCCGTTATATAAAGTCTCTGACTGATGACTATCTAGTGCGCTCTTCAGTCTCCCTGGGAGGCGGTTATGTCCTGCGACCCAAATCCCTTTCCAAAGGCGGCTCAAGGTTCAGATTTATGGTTACATATTTCAGTCGTGTACCAACATTCGAGTACATTTTACACTTCTTGTAATATTGACCAACGTGAGTTTACGTTAGTGTTATTTCACAAGATGAAGACTGACATTTGAGGTCATATCATAGACTGACTCTACTGTTACAGATACAAGGAGTCAAATGCATATTTACTATACTGTACTATTTCTTTAATATTTTGTTAGCAAACAATTCAATACCGTGTAAGACGTCACATAATGTAATTTCTTCTATGACGCTTTTCCCAGACCGGCTGTCGTGAGCAGAAATGCATCGTTCTAATAAGTAAAATCAAAACACCGCTTACCTTAGTGGTGTCATCGTGTGAGCGCTGGTAACGTTTCCAGCGACAGCCGTAGATCCCCGTTAGACAGGACAAGCAGAGTTGTCTCTCATAGACCTGCAGGGGTTGGTGTTTCACCATGCTCCTTCAGCCTGGACTCCACTCCACACTTCTACCATCCCACTGACAGCACAGTGACCTACACAGAGAGAGAGAGAGAGAGAGAGAGAGAGAGAGAGAGAGAGAGAGAGAGATGTTTGAGCATCATAATGAAGAAGTCAAAAAGAAAAGAGAAAACAAAAAATAGATAAAGAGACAGACAGGTAGTGCAAGGTGGGGAGGGAGAGAGAGAGAGAGAGAGAGAGAGAGAGAGAGAGAGAGAGAGAGAGAGAGAGATGTTTGAGCATCATAATGAAGAAGTCAAAAAGAAAGGAGAAAGCAAAAAATAGATAAAGAGACAGACAGACAGGTAGTGTAAGGTGGGGAGGGAGAGAAAGAGAGAGAGAGAGAGAGAGAGAGAGAGAGAGAAAATGAGCACAATTTGTTAAAGTCATGAAAAAGAGAGAACAATAATCACAGACAGACAGATAGACATGCATTTTGAGGTAAAAAGAGAGAAAATGACAGACAGACAGACAGAGTGAGACAGGCAGAGGAAGACAAAAAGAGAGATAAAAGCATGAGCAAACTGCTTTCTGGCACTAATTCTGGTCTGACACGATCTATTACACATTTAGTTATATTATTTATTCTGGCAGTCGTCACGTTATAATAGACCACCTGTTGCTTGATCCTTAATAAAACTATCATTTGAGCCACAAAAAAAAAAAAAACAACAGACACAATAGTTGCCTGTATTACCTCTAGGTGGTGCTGGTGTACCGACATCAATACAATCAGTAAAATTATCATGTTTGCGTTTTGTTTAATTACCTCATTTGGTGCATTTTGATTGCAATGTTTAACAACGAATGTTCAAAATAAGAGAAAGAAACTCCAGAGCGATAGAACGACAGAAGCTCCACCTCTTGGATTAGCATTCAGGTGGTTCGTGGGTGTGGCTTTAGAGGAAACACAAAAATAATAATTCTGTTGACGAAACTGCAATCGCACCTTTAAAGTTTATTTAGCTGTAACTGCTTAGCATTTAACCTGTTAAGTCTAGTTCACCTAGTATTTAATTTAATTAAAGCAGGTATACATTTGTAGCCATAGCATCTTTTGTTTATTACACTATGCGGTAGCTTCAGTTCAGTGAGTCTAACATGCTAGTTTTAGCCACCGAACGACTCATATGGTTAAAAATGATAGCATTATGCAAACAAGTGTCTTTTTTTAACCTTAAAAGCAGGATGCAGGGTCATTTTTAAACTAATGCGCATGTAAATCCGGAAACTAAATGTAAATTCTGGTTGCCCAAATAACCATTATAGCTATTATTGCTAAATGGATTCTCCAAAGAGCAACGAGAGAACATAAAAGCTACTCGTTCTTATTTGTTAGTGCTACTGCTGCATAGCTGCTTAATGTAGCGGTTCACAAGTGGACCCAAAATGGCTATCAAGCCCATCAGAGGCATTCAAGAGGCACAGAGTGGAGACCACCGGCAGTCTGGGATTTACATTGTGCCAGAGGAAACAGCTTTATCTCTGTAATTTGAGTTTGTACTGTGTAGCTCTGACTCTAAACATAAGACTAGTAGCTGATTTCTAAGGGGAGTTTAAGGCATATGAATGTTCGCTGTGCTAATATGAGCTAGCTGGCTACATTATAAAATTTCTTAAACATTTTATAAAAATTCAAAGAAAATTCATAACATTTCTTAGCAGATAAGGAAGTAATGTTTAGATAAAAAAATAAAATAATAATAATAATAATATAATAATAATAAAATGTTATAATGTCATGAGTGCTAAAGCTAACAGTTACCCAACATGAACTACCCTGGCAAGATTTCTAAGCGATTTTGGGGTAATATTTAGGTTAAAAAAAATAATAATAATAATTTTCTTAATCTTGTGTGTTAAAGATAACAATTTACTCAGCATGAGCTAATCTGACATGATTTCTGGGAGAGGTTTTGGAATTTATTTAAAAATAAAATCATTATCTAAGATGCTAAAGCTAACCAGTCACCCAACATTAGTTAACCTGACAGGATAACCTGACTGAGAGAAATTGTAGCCCGTATTTTATTTAATAAAATGTACATAAGATTTACTGATAAGATGTGCTATTTCAAGGCACGATTTCAAGAAGCATTTGTAAGTAAATATAAAAGATTATTATTATAGTCCCTGTATTGTCTAGCTATCAAGCCAACATAAACTGTTTGTGCTTGACAGGATGAATCTACAAGCGTTAAATCATGTGCTATGATATGAGCAAGCTTTAATCATGTGCTAATATTAGCTAGACAGCATGCTTTAGCAGATACTTTAGTCTAGCTTCCTAACTAATATGCAGACAATGTATTTGTTAACAGAAAAGGAAGAGTGAACAGGCCAACTGCCAACAAAAGTAATTATCCCTTGTAAAGGTTGTAGATCTTTGTACTAGTGTGTCATGGCACTGAATTTACCACACAGGCTAAAGATCTTTATGAAGGGTTATACCAAGCCGACAATCTATAAATCCATCTCCTTTATCTTGAAGGTCAGACATGACAACTGCAGCTAATTCACTTTGCAGTCAATAAAGTATATCTCAAATGCTAACAAGAGACAAGCAAATTAAAAAGTGGCCAAAATATGTGGAGTGACACTCTGGTGTCCTTAAATAAAAACGATTATCAATTTCTACAACTCCGGTTTCAACATTTCTTAAGAAATGCTATGAATAGCTATGAAATGATCCATGATGAACTCCTGGCGAAAAATGATGCATTTCCTGTTTCTAATCCTCTTCCTTCAAGATGATTTTTCTTTAGACAAGTGTACAGATTTAAGACAATATTAAGGGTGTATGTGAGTTATAGGGTTATACGGTGTATGTGTGTTTTGGTAGACACAATCTTTTATATGATTTCATATAGCAGGATTAGCGCTAATTCTAGCTCAGTTAACTAGTATATACCTTCCGATATTGGTAGAACAATCAGTCATCATATATTAATAATGCCATAAAGTATAACACACATGCATCAAGATCCAAGCCAGATAATGATTACACAACCTTTAAACTGGGTACAACATCAGTCTTTGTATTCCTACATGGTGTGCACAGTTATTCATACGAGAGGGTTAAACAGTGATACGGATTAGCTCCTGCTGATAGGATCTTGTGATGAGACGCAATTATCATCTCTGTACACATAACCTTGAGAATGTGAAAACAAGAGATGCTATTTTACTACAGTTACACAATGCACTGTAATACACAGCTGAGGAAAGTTAATTCTTCTGAAAATGTGCACACTATCGACCGAAACGGAGTTCAGTTCGATTTTGTTTAACTATGACATTACGTCAAAGCCGCTTAGATGGGAATCTGGATGTAGGGTAAATTTAGATCGCTAATGAGCAAAGCAGAAGGAGGATCCAAGATGTATGAGAAAGAAAACTGAGAGGAACCAGACTCTAAAAGTAAAGCAGGTGTTTCTGGATTTTCCTGCAGGTAGTCCGCAGGTTTCCTCACCAGTCCAAAGACATTCATTATAGACCAACAGACATCTCTAAATTGTCCTTAGCATGCAAGTGTGTCGGTGTGTGTGATTGTGCTCTTTGATGCGTTGCCGCCCAGTCTAGGTTGTCCCCAGCCTTGTGCCCCGTGCCCCCTGGGATAGATTCCAGACTCCATGTGTACATTAAGCACTTCAGAAAATGGATAGATGGATGTGAACACTATCTTCAATGTTCTCTGAGAATGCAACACGATGTCCAACATTAGAAACTTTACTAGAAGAAGATAATAATAATCTTAACATTGTTCATTTTACTGTTCCCATTGTTTATGATCTAATGCACTTAATTAGCAAGCTAGTGCTTTGCCATGCGTTATTATGTTATTATCTACCTTATTATCTACCTCTTTTTAGCTTTGTGAATCTGCAGCCTACCAAAACATGGGAGCTGGTTACTATATTTATATTTTTTTTACTACTAAGAAATGATAGTGTAACTTCTAAAGGGAACGAGAAACGATGATACCGTACGTCCTGCTTTTGCGTAACCCTATCGTTATCTTAGATATGGTTTCATACACAATATTCCTTCCTTCTTTGTGTGCAAATAGAGAACATGTCTAACAGGTGAATTTACTTGACAATCTGGATGTGCTACCAGTTTTCTGACTGCACCTGCTAAGGAATGTAAAACACCTAATAAAGGTCAAATTACAACTGATAAAAAATATCTCTTCATCTAAATGATTCCCAGACTGAACTCTGTACTTGCTAACCCTGTGCTTGCTGACCCTTTGCTCTGCTCATACCCCAGCGAGGATTTTAAAAGAACAGACGGATTTTTTGCTGCCTCATATCCTACCAGCTGGAAAAAATTACAGAATAACAGTCTGCTATGGGGAAATGTTTCAGCACATTGAACTAAGTGGGTGGATGTGAAAGACACCAAACAAGAAGCTCAGAATAAAAACAGGACTACAATATTTCACTCAAAACCCTGACCGCAACCACTGACATGGACAACATGCCTCAAAACTAAAAACTATAACTATAACTGCCAAGTGTATGCTAGAAATAAAATAGTTTAGAGTGGATTATTTTTCTCATAAAAACTACCTAAAGTGTATTGTTCCTCTTTCACTACAGCAAAGATAATCTTTTTTTTAATAATAATAATAATAATAATAATAATAATAATAATAATAATAATAATAAACAGCACAAACATTTTAAACATTTCTAGCCTAGATTTAAAGGTGGGGTCTCCGTTGTTTGAAAGCCAATGTTGACATTTGAAAATCACCAAAACAAACACGCACCTAACCCAAATGGGTCCCATCCCTGTTTTGATAGCACCACCCCACACATACACCAGACAAGTATAACCCAAGTATAACCCAGACAACTATTATTGTGGAACCTGTTGGGGCAGCTGACCGAGGGTATATTTTTATCAATAAATGAACACAATGAGTAATACTATGGTAATACAAGTGTGTTTTTGTAGTACTGTGTGTTGTACCGTGAAAGGTTTATCTCCGTTTCATGCGGAAGACGTTCAGTTCACTCCAGCGCTGGAAAGCTGATCCTATATTAACACGTGTCCTACTTCTTACCTTACCGTAAGCCTTTCTTCGCTTTCTTTCTTTGTTTTTATCCTCCATGTCAATGTTAAAACCGCTTTCTGCTAATGTCACACATGCGCACTGAACACTCTCTCCGCCCATATTGACAAGACACACCCCTTTCTGCTCATTGGCTAAACGTTTGTTTTGTTTTTTTGTTTTGTTTGGCGGCCCAACGCAGTTTTCTGAAGCATTTCTCAAACAACGGAGACCCCACCTTTAATGTTGCAAAACAAGATCCTGTTATCACTTACATTACAGCAGCTTTAAACACTTATTCCCTTACAACTTTGCCTTTTTAATGTTTATTATATATTTATAATATTATATAATACTTAATAAAATAATCTCTATATTATTAATATTGGATTATGTGGATCGTCTCCCATACAAGTGCCTGCGTGTGTTGCTATTATATGTACAAACAAAAAACCTACTATAACGAGCACATTAGTATAAACCTGTGATTATAGATAAAGCCGTAATTATAGCACATTACCTTCAGACCTATTGGAGCCTATTGAAACATTATGTACAGCGGGTAAAATAGGTATTGAACACGACATCATTTTTCACATTAAATATAGGTGCTGTTTAGATTAGATTAGATTCAATTTTATTGTCATTACACATGTACAAGGCAACGAAATGCAGTGTCGGGAAATCGCAAACCAATATCCAAAAGCTCATGTCGGGTGTACGATGTATAGGCACAGCTGTTCTGCACGAACAGACCCGAGATAAGCAACAAAAATACCGCAAAATTGCAGATTCTGGAGAGACCCTGAGCCTCGCGATGTACTCGCGCCGCCATCTTGGTCAAAAAAATTTCAATTAAATTAAAAAATAAATAAATAAATAAATAAAAATTAAATTTTGACATCAAATTTTCACCAGATGTTGGTAACAACTCAACTAATGTATAAATATAAATAAAAATAAATAAATTAATTAAATTTATTAAAGAAATTAAATTAAAGAAATTAAGTTAAGAAATTTGTAATAAAATGGAATGAGACAGGGAAAAGGTATTGAATATGCTTACAGAAATTTATTGAAATACTTCGCACAAAATTGTTTGTTGGCAACGGCAACTTCAAGACACCTCGTGTATGGAGTAACTAGTCGCATTGCATTGCTCGGGTGTTATTTTGGCCCATTCTTCTACACAAACTTTAAATCTTGAAGGTTTTGTGGACCTCTTATATGAACTCTGACAATTTTATGTCAACAGCAACTTTAGAAATATATTTACTAAGAAAAATAGTAATGTGTTCAATACTTATTTCACCCTCGGCGTATAACTATATACAATTCGTACTTAGAATAAATCTTCAAAGAAGCACATATAAGCCTGTTTTTATTATTCCCTTTCTTTCAGCAGTTAAACATTCCTGAGATTCCTTCTCACGTCTCTGCTTCGCTTTCACATGTTCCCACAGACTCACATGAACCTGCCAGCGTGGCATGAGGACACAATAAACAACAAACCACATGACATAATCTATCTTTGGACCTCTGTCATTTTGGGAAGTGTGTTTATGAGCTTGCAGCAAGCCGTGTCGCAACCGTACAAACGTCAGGTCTCCTAGACAAGGGAATATTGCATGAAACGAATCCCGCCTTGGAGGTCAGCAGTTACACACAGGGGAGGCTGGGAATACTTTCTGCTTTGGCAAGGAGATGTCAAACTTGGTGCAAGTTGGGTAGAGTTTTAGCTTATTACTGTCAGGGGAAAAGAAACACACGCTCTTACTTGGCTTGGAAATATGGGAGAAAAACAAGTGACGCATTTGGAAAACTAGATAGAAAGTAAAATCATATGACAGGTCAAAATACAAACCATGTGACTGATCAAGTCAAGTATCATGATTAATCACGTCAAGGTTAATGACTAGTGTATTGTAGGTAACGACTATGCAGATGACATAACTACCAAAGCACGGGGTCACGTACCGATGAGTTTCATTTACAGGTTGTTTGTGTTTGACTTTATTGAAAGACCTCCAGCGCTGACTCAACCTCCTCCCACTCACATTCCCCATGACATCCAGGAATATTCAAGTGACCATCTGTTTGCTCAACACCGCTTTGTGCAACACCCAAACTAAAATACACCCTGTCAGAGAGGGTGTGGGTGTGACTTCATGTTATAAAGTGTCTGAGACCGAATAGTCTACAATTTCGAAAACCACCCCTTAAGAACAACAGTGATTTTGAACATGTATTGTAGACTTGCCCTGTTTTTACACCTGAATAACCCAAACATGGGGTTTAGCCCTAGGTGATGTTGCTGATGTTTTCCATGAGAACTGCTGATGTGCATATTCTTTAGCTTCTTTTGTACGTATTTATAACATTAACAAGACGCAACTTGGTATTTTACCTTAAATAGATTATTACTTTAATTCCCACTAAACTCTATGCATCTCCCTTCATTTTGGATCTTTTAAAAAAAGGTTTTTTAAAAAAAAAGAAAAAAAAACAAACATCTACAATACTTTTTGTGTATGACAAAATCACGTTGGACATACTGTATGTTGACATAAAGAGAGGCGTATTCGTTCAGAAAGCTCTCTTATTCACTTCACGGTTTCTTTGTCCAACTCTAAGACTCCAAGAGATCCGTGCTGTTGAATCGGATTTGTTCTGATAATGATAATGAGTTTTTTTATTCAGTCACTGATGTAATAAATCTACTCCAGGATACACGTCAGAAAGTGCTCGTTCACAAAAGGCTGAAGTATCATAAGGTAATACGTTTAGCGCGCTAAAGCAGCAGCAGGACAACACGCACCGTCACGAAAAACAAAAGGTATGTGTGACCATGATTATCATTTAAAGCGACCATTTGGGTGATAACACCTGTAACAATACCAAAACAAGACATACGGCTAGATAACAATGTATGACCCTGCCATTTGTGAGACACTCGGTACTTACACTTAATTTACATTTAAAGCATTTCAGTCAGGACCACTCGAGTCAAAATAAAGACAATTCTTTGACGTATATTTAAAATTTTTATTTGCAAGCTTATAAATTTACATTTGGCGATATGGCTCTGTTCTGAATTCCCCACCCTTTTCACGAGCTCCATGAAAGCTAGTCAGGGAACAGCAGCAGCTTCGTGGGGGGACAATCTCCCATTTAACTGGGAAAGCAGCAAGACAAAATGCCCCCATTTAGAACAGAGCCTGCGTCAGTGACAACAGAATGACACTGATTGAGTTAAACACTAAGTTTCAATAAGGAGCTACAGTAGGGGAGGAGGTGGGGTGCAGCAATGCAGAGGAAACAGCCAAGCAGACAGACTGAAAAAAGCATTTAAATAGGGCGCCCTGTTTCAAAGGGACCAATAGCGCGCTTAGGAATCAGATCAGCTGATGGGCGGGGTTAGAAAATTGACATCAGCTGATAGCCAAGCAGGGGCGATTCTAGAATAGTCATTTTAGGGGGGCTCAGCCCCCAGAGTAGGGTTGTATACTACTAACCTTATTGCAATCCACTATTCCATTGTATTCCCTGTATTTCACTGTAAAAAAAAATTAATGATGTTTCTCTCTCTGTGCCATTTAGTGCTTTCAGACAATATAATGATGTGTGTCTTTAATCATTTCTGTGCATGGCTGCATATTTGTAATGCCGAAATACACAATAATGTTTTACATTTTAAAAGGTCAATTAAAATAAATCATGGTCGTTTTCTAAAGTATGTTTTCATGGGTGTTAATCGCTTCATTTTTGTTGGAAGAAAAAACAACTATCACACTGTGATAAGGGCTGAAGTTGAACGCAGCGAAGACGCATTGGATGAGAAACCGAACTGTGTATCGGTCCAGTAAACTGCAATTGCAAGAACTGCACCGATGCAGATGTCATATCATAGCAGTCCATCAATAAAAGCACACACACACCTTGTACTCTCTGATGTTCGCTCTGCTCGGCGTCCCTGCGGATTGAAAAACGCGCTGAATCCACGCAGACTCAGTTCGGGGGAGGAGCCGAAACATGACGCAGCTTGTCGCCGCTTCAAATGCGTTTTTAAATGGGACTGAAGCGATCAAAAAAGAATTAATCAAATATTTTTTAGGGGGGCTGGGCAGAAGTTTAGAAGGGTCTAGTGACGCCCCTGTAGCCGAGCTTGACTATGTGGCCTGCCTGAACTGACGCTGAAACGCTATATTTAAACTACAAAGTCTAATAACGGTATAAAATGTCCGATCAGGATTTTTCCTGCGTCCTTCTTGACTCCGATAAACCAGAAGTACTTCTCGTATTTTGTCATGCTACGCTGAAATAAACTTCTTATTCTTTGGTAAGATCTTCGCCCTCGTCGTTTTATTTTATTACACTGATTTTCCTGAGAAGACCAACCCAGATGTCTCTATTCTCAGTACAGATGTCAAACTTTCCCAAGCCAAACGTTTATCTAACCTCTCTAGAGGGACTGGGGGCCACCCCGGGCTGTCTGTCCAGTGGGACATGCCTCTTACAGCTCTAGTGGGAGCCAAGCATGAGGCGTCTTTACCTCAAGTGGCTCTTCTGAATACGATTCTCATCATGTAGAGCAAGTGCAGTAACCCTGCAGAATCATTTCCAACATGTCACTTGCAAGCTTATTATTTCAGTCACTCGCCACAACCTACGACCATAGGTGAGGATATACGTGGACTGACTGACAAACAGACAGCTTGGTCTGCCGAGCTCCTGCTTCACCGCCACAGAAATACAGAGTGACTCCTTAGCTTCTGATGCATTAGGGGAAAATGTTATATTTCCTTTTCACGCTGTTCCCAAGAAGATAACAATGGCTCCATTTAAGTAACGGTTCAATCGTTCAACTAACACAGAAGTGAAAGTACTACATTGTGTACTTCCTCAGATAAAGTAACCTCAAAGCACACGTTGTGGGAAAACCCACTAAAAAAAACATTTCGATCTAGTTCATCTCCAAACGTGTTTGAAGACGTGAATAAATGCCGAGCTTGAAGGTACGTGAAGACAAGAGCGGCAGAGAACCGGTTATCTGAATCTGGAAACAAATCATAGCATGAAACATTTCTGCTGAAAAAATGGAGTTCCACTTAATCGTCCTTCAGGATTAATTCCATAGAATCTTTGTTGAATAAACAGTCCTACGGTAGGGGTGGGCGGA
Source organism: Tachysurus vachellii (assembly GCF_030014155.1). Lineage (NCBI taxonomy): Eukaryota > Metazoa > Chordata > Actinopteri > Siluriformes > Bagridae > Tachysurus > Tachysurus vachellii. Next base: position 20,164,407 of record NC_083474.1, read on the forward strand.
ATGACCAAAAATCTGTTACACGGAATAAGTTATTTTATCTCACGGTAGCGGTATATAATAATAATAATTTTTCAGGTAAATCAAGTATATAAGTAAATAAAGGAACGTGCTTAATATATTAAATATTAATATTATTTTAACACTTTAAAAATAAAGAATAGGCTTTCTCGTCTTATTTTATTCATTTTTCTTTTATTTAGCATTAGTAGTGAATGAGACTCTCAACTTTTAGATCAACCTCACCATAACAATACATAGGCCTCATTTTTATAGTTTAAAGAGAACAGACTTTTTATTAATATCAGAACAGATTATTAATTAATAAAATAAATTAAACTTCAGTAACAAAACAAATTTTGCAGAAAGTATAAAAATGTCAACATTTGAGGAAAATGTCAGAATCTAAACAATTGTTCTAAAAACAAAATGCTGAATGTAAACAGGGGGGGCACGGTGGCTTAGTGGTTAGCACGTTCGCCTCACACCTCCAGGGTCGGGGTTTGATTCCCGCCTCCGCCTTGTGTGTGTGGAGTTTGCATGTTCTCCCCGTGCCTCGGGGGTTTCCTCCAGGTACTCCGGTTTCCTCCTCTGGTCCAAAGACATGCATGGTAGGTTGATTGGCATCTCTGGAAAAATTGTCCGTAGTGTGTGATTGTGTGAGTGAATGAGTGTGTGTGTGTGTGTGTGTGTGTGTGCCCTGCGATGGGTTGGCACTCCGTCCAGGGTGTATCCTGCCTTGATGCCCGATGACGCCTGAGATAGGCACAGGCTCCCCGTGACCCGAGGTAGTTCAGATAAGCGGTAGAAGATGAATGAATGAATGTAAACACTTCTGAGGCTCAAAAAATTCTGACTGTAAACACTTCCTGAGAATAAGACATTTAAACTCTTTTTGAAACATTTAAAAAAATCTAATAAATTAAACACAATAGCATGGCTAACGGTTACATTCGCGTGACACAGTTTGCAAATCACATTTGTCTGCTCTTTGTCAGCCTTTCTAAACATGAACCACGTCCATACCACTGATGTCGCGCCTCGTTTCACAACAAGTTCCTCCTCCTGCTCGGGATTGGTTTGTGGGATTTCTTTATCAGCATGCATGTCTTTCTCCGTGTTTTTCTTCTTATCTACGCTTATGTGCCGCTTCTCAATCGTTCTCAGATTCAGGCGTGCTACACGTGAGGTTAACCACGCCCACCAATTTAAATTTCACGGTATGCACGGAATAGAAAAACCTGTAACGCTAGACATTTTATTCCGCGGAAACGGAATACACCGTCGTACCGCCCAGCCCTATCATACGGGGTGCAAAAGTTTAGGGAAAAGTCTCCAGTTTACAGCAGTTCTCTATAAACGTATAAAATGAGTAAAAGTGCTACATAGGCTGATGTGAAGATTTCTGAATTGTAAGAATTCGGCTCCAAAATTATCGTCACCCTTCATAGAGATGAACAAAAATAAAACGAATTTGCATGAAGCAGCATGTAATGAGATTTTCAGCACATCTCCGTACTCCACAATCTCATTTTATTGCAATACTACTTACGCTAATGCCTCGCCTGGAGACTTGAACACCAAGGCTGGAGACTTTCTTGGCTACACAAATGATCAGTCCACATAAACAGTGTCATTTATACCGCAAAAGTTCGCTCTTTAACGAACTGTCAACTAATTGCATTTGCAATAAACGGTACATTTGCTGGGGTGCACGGTGGCTTAGAGGTTAGCAAGTTAGCCTCACACCTCCAGGGTTGGGGGTTCGATTCCCGCCTCCGCCTTGTGTGTGTGGAGTTTGCATGTTCTCCCCGTGCCTCGGGGGTTTCCTCCGGGTACTCCGGTTTCCTCCCCCGGTCCAAAGACATGCATGGTAGGTTGATTGGCATCTCTGGAAAAATTGTCCGTAGTGTGTGATTGTGTGAGTGAATGAGTGTGTGTGTGTGTGTGTACCCTGCGATGGGTTGGCACTCCGTCCAGGGTGTATCCTGCCTTGATGCCCGATGACGCCTGAGATAGGCACAGGCTCCCCGTGACCCGAGGTAGTTCAGATAAGCGGTAGAAAATGAATAAATGAATGTACATTTGATCCAAGCTATGAGTCGCTATATGATGACTAAACAACTTTACTCTTTCTTCCATGTAGGATTACTACAACCAGGTGATTGTAGAAATTCTTGCTTGTGCAGCTTTTCGGCAGTTTTTGGCTTTTGTTCCCGATTTACATAACATGATTTCAACACCCACCTTTACACAAACAACGAGGTGTTGTTTTAAAAAGAGCCCTACATAAGCAGACATAACCTAACGTTAGTGCTGCGTACCTTATTGACTTCAGCCTTAAGCAGTATTAGACTTAAGGATAATCGCATTATTACTGCATAATCGACACTGAGACGTAAGACGCTGTGATTTAGACGAGGTGTCATTTGCGTAGCTTCCGTTACAACCTTAATCTCAGGTTCAGAGCTCACTCTTCACCTGAATAGAGCATAAAGGAGAACACAGATGCTTTCATTACGGCCCGTAGCACAGCTAACCGGCACAAAGCAAGCTTTTGTTTAGAGATAAAGAAGTAGATATGAAACGGCTAGACTAGAGAGTGCACAAGTGTAATGAAATAATAGTGTGTGTGTGTGTGTGTGTGTGTGTGTGTGTGGGGGGGGGGGGTCCTTTTATGGGTTATGGCTCTCTAAAGGAAAATAACAAGAAAATGAGTTAGATGAACTGAGTCATCGTGTCAAGGTCTCGATTCTCCGTCTTTCATCTCATGTCTCTCATCTGTCAAAAAAAAACAACAACAGGTCTGTATGAGAAAGGGGAGAAATGCAGGAGTCAGCAAAACGGTAGAGTAGCTAGCATGTAGAGTCTTGAGACTCTAAAGATTGATCCGTTTTAGCTGGTCGAATAGATTTGACTATAGATAGATCCAGGTTTTTCCTTAAGGAACGTGAAGGTCACAGGAAATACAACCAGGTCTGATTTTTTCCAACCTCCAGCTTCATATACTGTTTAGCAAACACAAATCGACGCATAATGGTATTCGCAATACTGACAGCATCCCATAATAAGAAAGAGATCATCATCCGATTTTAGCAGTTACACGATTATTTAAAGGGTTACGCAAACAGCGTACTGTTTTGTCAGGATTCAAGGAGAAAAAAATAATATACCACAGCTATTGTTAACGATAACGGTGTAGCCAGTAAAAATCGTCAGAACCGGCCATGAGCAATCCTAAAATCAGATCAGAATCAGTTTAGTAAACAGGAACCTAAAGTTCTGTGATGTGACCAAGGCTTCACTGATTAAAAGAAAGATTTCGTCGCTGTCAGGCGGAATCCTCGTATCTCCAAAACAGTTATTTTTCAGGAAATGAAAAAACGCCGTACCTTATCTGCAGTGCACAGGGTTTAGTCGGCGTTGCAGTGGATTGTCTTGCGCTAAATTCCTGTCCTCAGACGAGCACCAGAACTAGCGGGGGTCAAGATTTTTTTTTCTTTGAGCCCAGTGTTTTGAAGACATTTACCTCAGAAGACGTGTTGATTCGTTGCGACTCTTCTTGAGGAGAAATATGCCGCGAAGCTCTCCCACGGAGTGAGGAAGAGGTGGACAGTTGAAGTGTCCAATGGAGTTATGAGATTTGCGCTCAAGCTATTTTCAAGACTTTAGATTGGTTAATAACTTGTAAAAATAACAGACCCACGTGGGGACTGACCAATAGCATCGATATGTGAAAAAATATGAAATTGACCAAATTTGGACATACGAGGTTTCCGACCCGACAGCGACGATTTGCTAGATAGAACTAATGTTTTAGCAGCCAGAAGCCTTAAGGTCTTATAAACATCTTATAATCAACTGCTCATCAATCACAACCAAGATCAAATGTTCACCAGTGGGAATCCAATGGATCGGCCATCATACTGTAGATCAGCGCTCAGGGTTTATTTATTTATTTATTTATTTATTTATGGATTTATGGACTCAAAATCCAATGAATCACCAATCGAGGGGCCACCAATCAGTTCCAAATGTTGCCTAATAAGAATCCGATGCTGTCCGATCAAAATCAATAGTTCACCAATCACATACCAGTCTTGTCATTCACAGTTATCCATTTATCGCCCTTATCCAGAGAGACTTACATTTTACCTCATTTACATACCCGAGCAATTGAAGGATAAAGGCCTTCCTCAGGGGCCCAGCAATGGCAGCTTTGTGTTCCTAGGATACAAACACACAACCTTCTGATCAGCTGTTTCTAACTGGACTGACTGGTTGTTTTCATATGTTTAAAAGGCTGAGGTTTGATTCCTGCTTCTGATCTGTGTGTGTGGAGTAATCATGGTTTCCTCCTCCTGGTACTCTGGGATGTGGTAGCCTAGTGGTTAACGTGTTGGACTACCGATCGGAAGGTTGTGAGTTCGAGTCCTACGTCCACCAAGCTGCCACTGCTGGGCCCCTGAGCAAGGCCCTTATCCCTCAATTGCTCAGTTGTATAAAAATGAGATAAAATGGATAAGAGCGTCTGCTAAATGCTGTAAATGTAAATGTACTCTGTATTATCAGTAGTATGCGAATAGGTACATGAAGGTGTCCTATGGTGGATTGGACCCCACCAAGTGTCCTGAATCCCCTGGAACTGGCTCAAGTTCCCCTTTTGCCCTTGTGTAGTATAAGCAATGTAGAAGATGGATTGAGGAAAAAAGTGAATATCTCAAAGTCTCATTTTGTGTATCTATATTACCTGAAGCTCACCAACAAACCAGAATTTTCTACGCTGAACCGGATTCACTTTAGATACGCTATAAGGCAGCAGCTGTTTTCCCGCAGAGAAAGGATTGCCATCAAGAGACGGTGTAGATTTAACACAGACCAGCACTGAACCACCTTCAGAATAATTACAAGGGGCTGACACACTGCTGGAGACGTGTCCACCCTCTGTTCAGCATTGATGCTAGTGTGTGATTTAAGATGCCAGGGAGACACGGTTTAGGGCAGAGTCTGAGCACTGGGTGGAAAGTTTCACTCTTCTTTAGTGATAATTAAAAGCAGCAGGGAGGGATAGAAGACGTAGGAGTCATGCACCAAATCTCAAAACAAATTGTAGCTAAATATGCAGACAACATTTTGTTCTTTTCTAGTTTATGTTCTCACTCATTCATTCATCTTCTGCCGCTTATCCGAACTACCTCGGGTCACGGGGAGCCTGTGCCTATCTCAGGCGTCATCGGGCATCAAGGCAGGATACACCCTGGACGGAGTGCCAACCCATCTCAGGGCACACACACACACACACACACACACACACACACACTCTCATTCACTCACACAATCACACACTACGGACAATTTTCCAGAGATGCCAATCAACCTACCATGCATGTCTTTGGACCGGGGGAGGAAACCGGAGTACCCGGAGGAAACCCCCGAGGCACGGGGAGAACATGCAAACTCCACACACACAAGGCGGAGGCGGGAATCGAACCCCCAACCCTGGAGGTGTGAGGCGAACGTGCTAACCACTAAGCCACCGTGCCCTCTCTAGTTTATGTTATTCGATATAATTGCTAGTTTTGTTGCCTAATGTTCTACTAAAAACTGATAAAATGTTCCATCATTACCTTGAAATGTTTCCAATTATTAATATTTTAAAAGATACAAACATTTGTGTGGAATAAATAACCGTTTTTTGTTTTTTTTTTTAATATAAAAACCCCTAGTAGGCTAGAAAAACAGAAATACTGATGAAACACTACAAATTCTCAACGTCCTGAGTGTCTACTTTCACACGAGCTTCATATTCACCACTACGGAGTGAGACGTGACAAAGACGTTCAAAATGGACACCACAAAACGGTCAAATAAATGAAACAAGTTATTTCTCGTTATCACTAACGTTGTATCAGATGTGGCAGACAATTTGCAGCTTGTTACATGGAAACAACAAAACGTCTTTAAAACATTCCTATTTCGGAAAACAAAGTGACAGCTCTAAAGAATTGTTCCGGAAAATATTAAATAAACATCTCCTCGTGAAAAACGTCATCATATTGGCAATTACAAATTACACCTAGCATGTTCATATAAGGGGGCATGGTGGCTTAGTGGTTAGCACGTTCGCTTCACACCTCCAGGGTTGGGGGTTCGATTCCCGCCTCCACCTTGTGTGTGTGTGGAGTTTGCATGTTCTCCCTCGGGGGTTTCCTCCGGGTACTCCGGTTTCCTCCCCCGGTCCAAAGACATGCATTGTAGGTTGATTGGCATCTCTGGAAAATTGTCCGTAGTGTGTGATTGCGTGAGTGAATGAGAGTGTGTGTGTGCCCTGCGATGGGTTGGCACTCCGTCCAGGGTGTATCCTGCCTTGATGCCCGATGACGCCTGAGATAGGCACAGGCTCCCCGTGACCCGAGGTAGTTCGGATAAGCGGTAGAAAATGAATGAATGAATGAATGTTCATAGAAATTTGTGATTTGCAGCTGCATTGCTGTCAGGGCTGCTGTTATAGAAATTTAAGCTAAGTACGTTATTACAATCTACACAAGGTACAAATAAGAGCTTGGGTTTTGGTTTCGTATCCATTTTTCACTGAATTTCCCTTTCACTTGAATTTCACTTCCACACTAATTGTGCTAGAATATACTTTCCGATCAGTACCTGGCTGCTTCTCCTCATATAACAGACACTACACGACCCTTTACGTCATCCGCGAGCAGACGTCCCACTACCTGAACCTAAGCTGAACTCGTCGCCTTGTCTGGGTTCGAGTGTTTAAACAGCTCAGAGCAACAGACAGCAGAAGAAATCTGGCTGCCTCGGAACAAGACGGTCATTCAAGGCTCAGGCCTTAATTATACCATAGGTGCCGATACGGTTGCCTGGAAAACCTGAAGCGGAGGAAATTATGTGTGGCACGCAGATACTGAGAAAGTCTAAAAGAATAACAATTAAATCTTTAACTCTTGCTGGTACTTTCAGAGCTTCCTGAGCAAACATTAAAGCAGGGCCATCTGTCAGACGGATCAAGACGACAGGTAGCCATCTGGACCAGCTTCTACTCAGCAGGTAACATGGAACACGCTGGTAAAAATAAACCTCATCAAGGTTTCAAGGACGGAAAAAAATACAAATGTACTGCTTTCGTACTTCATTACATAACAAATCCACATTACTCATTAGTTTCGATTAATCCAGTCATTCCGGTGTGGTTCCAACCGACCATAAAGTCTCGCACAGCTTTCACAAGCTCAGCGTCATGATGTTACCTTCCACAGAAAACACTACACTATTCAATATTAGCAACGTGTAGCGGTTAATAACGGGCTATTATTGTGACTAGACCCATTTGAATGGTCGTAAAGTCACATAATTAAACCTATTCATAATCAAACCTTTGTAAATGCAAGCCACGTTTAAAACACAACCAAATTTGACAAATAATTCGCATGAATATTCATTCATTCATTCATTCATTCATTCATCTTCTACCGCTTATCCGAACTACCTCGGGTCACGGGGAGCCTGTGCCTATCTCAGGCGTCATCAGGCATCAAGGCAGGATACACCCTGGATGGAGTGCCAACCCATCGCAGGGCACACACACTCTCATTCACTCACACACTCTGGACAATTTTCCAGAGATGCCAATCAACCTACCATGCACGTCTTTGGACCGGCGGAGGAAACCGGAGTACCCGGAGGAAACCCCTGAGGCACGGGGAGAACATGCAAACTCCACACACACAAGGCGGAGGCGGGAATCGAACCCCCAACCCTGGAGGTGTGAGACAAACGTGCTAACCACTAAGCCACCGTGCCCCCCCTACATTCGCATGAATATTTGACAGTTAATATATTTTCTATTTTTTTTTTTTTTTTTTAGCTTTGATAGGAAAAATGTTAAACAGAAATAAAGACACTTTAATATAAAGGCACTTTTTTTCATGCACTTGCAGCATTAAACTGCATCGCTACAGTGACATGTCATACCTCTGGGGAATTTTGGCCAATTAGTAAGAAAAAAAATCCACCCTAATTCCATCATCTGAGACAACTGTACAAAGCACGAGAAAAAAAGTCCCCTAATTTTTCAGTTTATTGACGGATATGAAGGCAAGCTTTGAGACAAATGAGCTAGAATGTAATTAGTGGTGTGTGTATGTGTGTGTGTGTGATTAATTAACATACATATCTGGACTCTCTCAGGACTGAATGTAATAACAGAGCATTGTTATTATAAAACCCTGACACTGGAGACTCCTTATAACAATGTGTAATAAACATCTCTTTACCGAAAACTTCCCCAAATCAACATCGCCGTTTTTATGCGTTTTCGTTTCTCGTCGAGCGTGCACACCCGTACTGATAAGCTGTTGCTATGGAAACAATACCAATGTTAGAGCAAGAGCATTGATATAAACCTGTAAATTGTATCTGTGCTCCGGTACAAGCTGCTGTTTAAGAAAATGACCAATCAGAATCCAGAATTCAACGGATAATCAAAGTTAACAGTCGTCTATTGTTAGGTACAAAGAAAACGAGACTCGGCGATGTCACTTAATCACAAAACGTAAAAATCCGTCGACAAAACAAATCAGAAAAGTCGGGTTTTGTGAACAGGATAATAATAATAGTTCTCTCTGAGCAAAAGATCACATGGAGATCGATCAGGTCGAAAGCTACACGTGCCTTACAGAATAATGCATGCTCGGGAAACATTCAAGACGCGGGTTAAACCTTTATATGATCGAGCTGTAATGAGAAACTGTCTTTAAAGATAATTTAGAGATACATATTACAATGTGTAGACTGGATCTGACCAATTAGATCAGAGGTGTCCAATCTTATTGTTCCAATCAAGAGGAAGACACATCTGATTCCACCTGTTTTATCAGTTGATATTGATAGATAGACTTTTAGTAGATTCAAATGTGGCGTCTGCTTGGTTGGAATAAAGACCTGAACCTCAGCAATACAAAGTCAACAAAAGTCGAAAAGAAAAAGAAAAACACTCTGAGATATTCATTTAAAACCGAGGAGAAACCAAAATACATTGCCTTTAGGCTACAGAACGTTCCTAATGTCCACTTGGTAAATAAAAATCCATTATCAAAAATATTGAAGACATTTTTTAGCATAAACATATCAGACTTATTATGTGCGTATTTAATACTTCGTGCTATCTCCCTTTGCCAACATACGAGCACTTAGCCTTTTATAATGCAGGATGAGATTAAAGAATAAAGAGCAAGCAATTTAAGACCACTCCTCAATTTCAAAACACTCCACATCCTCCAGGGCCCTAATTTCTTCTGCAACCAAACCCTTCAGCTCACACCCTTTAGGCTTAGAACAATGGATTGGGATAGATATGAATTTGGATTTATACCAAGAATAGTGTTTTGCTGGAGGATTCCAAAATGACTGAGTTGTAACCCCTGGGCAGAGAAATCTCTGGGTGGTTCATAGAGTCCATGATGTCATGTATCCTGACCTCACAGAACCTCACACAAAACCTCACACAGAACCTCACACAGAACAATTTCTACACCAGATTTCCCACTGATATGATGTTAAACGTCAACGGAAAAGAAGCTCTTACTGTTTTGTTTGTTAAAGTTAACCAAGAAACCTGACCTGATATTTTTGCTTTCTTTTTATTAAACTGCACCAGCAATAACGACGTCCCACTGTGACATCAGCGTGTCATGCAATCAAAAACTTTTACCCAGGAATAATGAAAAAAGAAAAAAAAAAGAAAAAACAGCAATAGCCTTCAAATCAGCAGCAAATCCGTTCAACACACGAGACATATCTCATTATAAACATGTTTTGTGTCTTTCAGGGTGGAGTTTTGCATTAAGTAGTCTCTCGATGGGGCGAGAAAACTCCAAATGGATGGCTTTCTGTGGAACAACAAAGAAGCAGTCTGACTTTATACCCTATGGAGAAGGTGTATATGTATGAGGGTATGATGATGGGGTCAATAGGGGTGGAGCCTCTATTAAAGGGCGTTTCTGGTGTGCTCATGAAAAGGGATAGACAAAAATTGTCCTTCATATGAACTGGGATAATTCATAAACCAAAGTGAACAGTTCATTGAGTCTATTTAATAATAATAATAATAATAATAATAATAATAATAATAATAATAACAATAATACAGTTAAAGAACAGACATGTCTGGTTTTAGGAGCATTTATGTGACCATCATAGAGCATTATACAGGCATGCCTGGTATTTATTTTGTATATTAAAGATGAAATAAAGTATAAAAGTATGACTGATGTCCTTACCTTTCCCCTGCACTCCTCTGCTGGAGGCTCTTGTGCCAGGTGAAGCGCGTGCGCTCTGCGTTTCCAACCTCACACCACTCTTTCTAGCAAAAATATATAAACTACACAAGTGCACTGTGTATCCTAACAGACTCTTAGGCACAAAGGGAGGCTGAGAAAAGAAAATCTGATAAGAAACAAATGTAAATAGTCCAGAGATCGCGCTTTATATGCGGCTGTAGATCCTGCGCCCTGGTGTGTTAGAACCGGAGCTTTTCATCATCCATAGTAACCCACGGGGTAGCAGGTAATGGGCGGGGCTTGGGTGAAATGGGCATGGACTAAGAATTTATGGTCCAATCAGGATCGTTGTTGAGACGATAATGGGCAGGGTTTGGGATATTGTCCAATTGTGCTCTCTGGTGACGGAATATGACACTAGAGCTGTGGAAGTGATTTAAATCTAATGAATTGTAAAGTTTTCTAAAACAATTTAAATTATACATTGGTATTAATATCACCAGGAATAAAAGGAATAAAAGATAAAAGTCCTTTCTCAGTATAACGACTATACGTTTATGATTTTTTTATTTTTTTTTAAATATATTATTTTCTTTTTAAATTAATGAATATCTTTTGAATAATTTGTTGCTTAATTTTAATAAAATAATGCATTACTCTGATGTGTGCTTGTTGCTCAAATGACATATTTAAAAGCAAATTAAATATAGATAATAATAATAATAATAATAATAATAATAATAATAATCTACATTTAATTATTATTATTATTATTATTATTATTATTATTATTATTATTATTATTATTATTATCATCATCATTATTTTATTTTATTTTATTTTATTTTATTTTAATTATTTTATTTATTTATTATTATTATTATTATTATTATTATTATTATTATTATTATTATTATTATTATTATTATTATTTGAGAACAAACCCTGGATAGCTCAGCAATCCAACCCATGTACACTCATATTCACACACTCATTGACATCTTAGGCCAATTTACAAACATGCTTTGAGAGGTGGGAGGTAACTAGAGAACCCAGAGGAAACCCATGGGTAAAAGAACATGGGTAAAATAATGACATGGGTAAAAGAAGAAGTAACCGCTGCCCTAAGGAAGAACATGTAAAACTCCCCAAAGAGAGTAATCTGAGATCATGATCAAAGTGGAGACCCTGAATCAATGTGAATGCGTTAGAGCACGGGAAGAAAGCATCCCTAAATGTCCAGGGCTGGAGTCAGATCTAACCCAGTTCCTCCTTCTTGGGTGGAGCCAAAACAAAACCCTAAGAGATGGAGACAGTACAGTGTTTATCAGGCAGGATAAGTGTGTTGTTCATAATCATGGGGTTCCTTGTTGTCATTAATTTATGGTTTAAGGTTTAGGATTTTTTTAGGTCTTTTAGGAGGTCCAGCTCCACTCCCTGGGTTTATAGTTCCTTGGATTGGAAGTCACTAAATACTATAGTGTCCATATCAAGAGTCTGAATCACCGTTAACACCACATGCCCTGTGACATTTCAGGTCTTGCTGTGATAAACAGCACTACAGCAAGCACTTAATATCAGAGCCCAGCTGCTCTGTCAACTGTGAACTTCCCTTCTGGATAATTAGGAACAGCAGGAGCAGGGGAAACGGCAGGACATGGGGTGGAATATGTGGGATTATAGAGACGAGAAATAAACGATCGGAGGCATGTGGTTATATGACATTCAGAAGATAACAGTGGGGCACATTTATCTGGATACTGGATACAACATGAATTTGTCTGTAAATCACTTGTCCATGATTTGGGATTTTTTGAAAATTTCGAATATCCTATCAGAGCTCCTGAGCTTTGACGGAAAAAAGATCAGAAAAATGTGAATAATAAAAATAATCATTACGTGCAAAAAATATACTATATATTTTGTAATCAATTTTAGTCTAAGGTCCACATTTACTTAGCAAATGCATCTCATGCTGCTCTGTACAGCTCAGCTAACCTGCTCTGTGTAGCTACAAAGGCTGTTGATTTTATTTGTATAAAAACCTATATATCCTGTATATCCTATTGCGGATAAACCTATATATCAAGGCTACAAGTTTATATATTGAAGGTAATAACAAAAAAAGTAATACTTTGAGGTCAGGAGTTAATATTTCAAACCCACGAACTAGGCCGTAAGTATCTCATAGCCAATAATTATTATGTGGTGTCATGGGGAATTGTGTAACCCAAGCCTTAAGATGTTAACCTAAGACTTAGACTGTTGTATCAATATCAGACAAACTACACAGTGAAAAAGGACAAAACATAAGTACACCAGCTTCGAGATTCTGCTTACTTAAGTGAAGTATGTCTTGGCTTTGAAACCAATCTCAAAAAGCTTACATCATGGCCTCAGGGTATTCATTTATGGCCACATTTTTGAAAAAAAAAAAAAAAGAAGCCAGCACGTTTGTGTGACGTCACATAATTGGGGCTACTAGTTGGCAATAGTAGGGTTGACCTGCTCTATGATTAGAGACAGGTCTGAAATGATGTCCCACCAATCTGTGTTCCAATGTTGCCATCTAGTGATGAGTAGCATAATGATGAACGTTTCCACCAGTGAAGTACATTTGCCTCCTACCGCTAGAGGGCAGTGCATTCCACTATAAAAGATACAGTATACTCAACATCCGTTTTGCCACTAAATCTTTATTTATTCTTCAGGAGTACAGACAACACGGAAATAACGCTGTCACAGTTTTATGTACATGGGTTTCAATAGACCACAGCAACAGATCAAAACAATGTGGTTGTGTGGTGGCTTAGTGGTTAAGGTGTTGGCTTACCAATTGGAAGGTTGTAAGTTTGAATCCCATGTCCACCAAGCTGCCACAGCTGGACCCCTGAGCAAGGCCTTTAACCCTCAGTTGTATATAATGTGTCTGCTGAAAATGTAATGGAAATGCTTAAATCACACAAAAGTAAATTACCTCTTATTCAATAGTGCTGTTAAATTCTTGATTCTGATTGGTCAAAAGGTCTTGATTCATTTTCATTAAATAACGTTTAAAATACATTATTGTTTCAATAGTAACAGACCAACAACAGCATCATGGAGGTCCAGTTTCAGGATCCTTTGCTCTCATTGCAGTGGCCTGGGTTTGATTCCCAGGCAGGGAGCTTTACCCAGTCAGTTAACGCAGTTAACTCTTAGTGCTGGTCCAAAGCCCGGATAAAACCAAAGTGTTGTGTCAAGAAAAGGCATCCGGCGTAAAACCTGCACCAAATCTAATGTGACCATGTGATCTGCTGTGGCATTAGGGAGTAACAAACATAATCACTGACATGGTGAAGGCTGGTATTGAAGATCTATTAAAAAAAATTCTGAAAGTAGTCTCTAGTATCAGTCTTTTGTAGCTTTAAGAGAATGTTGTCAGTATGTAGGAAAGTATTGTGACAGACCAGCTGCACTTTTTTAAAGAGAGAAGAAAATATCAATTCTGGTAAGGAAATGTCGGTTTCTAGCTGCTCTATTTTAAGTGATAACAGGAACTTAACAGGATAACAGGAAGTTTTATACATGGATTAAAGCATGACATAATTATTTTCATTCATTCACTCATTTTCTACCGCTTATCCGAACTACCTCGGGTCACGGGGAGCCTGTGCCTATCTCAGGCGTCATCGGGCATCAAGGCAGGATACACCCTGGACGGAGTGCCAACCCATCGCAGGGCGCACACACACACACACTCTCATTCACTCACGCAATCTCACACTACGGACAATTTTCCAGAGATGCCAATCAACCTACCATGCATGTCTTTGGACCGGGGGAGGAAACCGGAGTACCCGGAGGAAACCCCCGAGGCACGGGGAGAACATGCAAACTCCACACACACAAGGCGGAGGCGGGAATCGAACCCCCAACCCTGGAGGTGTGAGGCGAACGTGCTAACCACTAAGCCACCGTGCCCCCCTGACATAATTGTTTAATAAATAAAAAAAACTTATTGTGCAATTGCTGTGGTCTAAGGGGAATAAAATCCATTAGAATGTGCTGCAATAATAATAATAATAATAATAATCTTTCAGGACGTTAATAATAACTCATCTTCATCACAGAATCAAGTCATTGTTTATTTTTCTACAACAGAAGACCAGAAAGTGTTTCATTCCTTATGTAATACAAGCAAATAATAAACTAAAAACAAATCCATCAGTGGAGCTGAAGTAATATCATGTACACATTATACAATAAAAAGTAAAAGATAAAATATACAAAGTGTACTTTTCCTAAAATTATTGAGCATTTCGGAGATTCCTCATGTTTCAATGGCATGACTTTTCCCCAAAATAAAAAATGCAATTCAGCAGAAAGTTACATCAGCAAACAGTACATGCTAACACTGTAACACTGCTCATGTCTTACATCATGCAGTGTGCAGCCCTTCTGTGATCACATCTCCCCCTAAACTGAAAGAGGTCTTTGTACAAAAGTCTATGCACTTTATGGAGACGCATGAACAGACGTCTGTAAGCGCTGAAGCAGATTAAATGGGAGTGAAATGTGCTACTGAAACAGTTTAGTTCTGTTTTTACTAACGTGCTTACAGAACACAGTGGTTCAGCTGGAATGAGGCATTTGGCAAACATTAGTTCAGGAGAATTAGCAGCAATACCGGGAGACTACACACACACACACACACACACACACACACATGTACACACGCATGCATACAGATACACAAACACACACATACACAAACACTCTATTCACATTGAATACAGTAGTGTGTGTGTGTGTGTGTTTGTGTATGTGTGTGTTTGTGTATGTGTACACACACATACAAAAAACAAACACACACACACTACTCTATTCAATTTTAACCATATCAGCAACACATACGGTGTAATGTATCTATTTAAAATAGATGAAATAAAGGTTTATAATATGTGAAAGAAAGAAAGAAAAAAAGAAAGAAAGAAAGAAAGAAAGGAAGGAAGGAAGAAAGAAAGATAGATAGATAGATAGATAGAAAGAAAGAAAGAAAGATAGAAAGAAAGAAAGAAAGAAAGAAAGAAAGAAAGAAAGAAAGAAAGAAAGAAAGAAAGAAAGAGAACCGCTTACATTAAAGAAAAAGGTCTGGAAAAAATAAAAAATAAATATTAATATTTAAATAAAATAGAAATAATAATATAATATAATAATAATATAATAAGATAAAAAAAGATAATATTCTAACCTATTAAAAGAAAGAAAGAAAGAAAGAAAGAAAGAAAGAAAGAAAGAAAGAGCCCTCAGCTGTGTTTACTTTCTGTACTGTCAGCCTTTTTACTCTTTCCTCCAGATGTATGTTCAGCAGTAGTTGTGGTTTAACTGATGAAATCTTAAGGAAAAGTTTCTTACTATTTTACTCCACGTGTGTTTCTTTAAGGACTTTAAGGAGATCGTGGGCTCAGCTGTGTGGCATCGTTACAGGCTGCATGAGGAATTTCAGTGTTTAACGCCTACGTGGACAAAAGTATTTACACCTGGGGGGTTTAGGGCTGATCACTGCTGGGGGAGTTAAAGCAGGATCTTGAGGGAAAAGAATGTGTGGATTGTTGCAACAAATGTAAGCAATTTAAATAAACAGCTTTACAGAACATAAGAAAAGTAATACAATAAAAAATATATGAAGTTTAATATAATACAAAAGTTCAAGATTGATATTAGACTTATATTTAAATGTGTTCGTATTTATCCCCAATGAACAAGTCTGAGGTGACTGAGGCGACTGTGGTGAGGAAAAACTCCCTTAGATGGAAGAGGAAGAAACCTTGAGAGGAACCAGACTCAAAAGTGAACCTCATCCTCATTTGGGTGACACTGATGGTGTGATTAGCAAAATGTGCAAGGCATCAAATACTACTTAGTTAATAGTACAATAAATATAACATTTACCAAATATTACAGAATTAAATAGAAACAAGACAAAGAATGAAATGAGCATTCAGCTTCTTAGTCTCCAGATCTGGTCTGAAGAAGCAGATGTGTGACATCATACAGATAGATCAGATATGTGGAGAGGAACGGGGCAGATGTTACAACTGATAAGAGTCAAAAAGCTGCACAGACGAATTGTTATGAAAAACAGTATTAAAAAAGAAAAAAATTTTCATGAAACCACTTTATGAAGGGTGCACAAACTACTGTACCCAACTACTACACATCCGACACGTTACAGTATCTATCTAATGATTTAACCACACTTCTTCCTCTCTAGACTTCCTGTATATTACACACAAAGCTGCTAAAAATACAATTTCCAGCTGAAGACTCAAGGTCTCCGGACCCATGAATAAAAAAGGTTAAAAAGCACCACAGAATGCATCACCATAAAGGTAAAAAAGTGTCTAAAAGTTAAAAGAAAGCTGACTGATGGTGGTGGAGTTGATGGTTGTTTTTACTGCACCCCCACCCACTGGATATGAGAGCCTGCAGGCGACCAGCAGACGTGGCACTCTGCACTCGGGGGTGGAGTCGTGAGCCTGAGCGTGCAGCAACAGGCATCCAGGATTACATAAGAAACACAAAATCTCACAAATATTCTCAAAAATATGTACCTTTAGCAGGGATATTTTTCAGCGTAATTTTTATCCCAGCATGACTTATTGCTCCAAAAAAAAAAAAAACCCTGTACAAGGCAACACTTCACTCAATACGTCATGGTGCATTCGATATTTTGAGTTTTAACACGTTTTCAGGCAACATATGAAACATCCTCATCCTATTCCAATTTTGCAAATTCTGATATAAATCCTAGACTTTTCAGACAGACTTTAGGACCTTGTAAAATCAAGCTGACTTCCTAACAACCGGTCACTTGATCCGGTGGGAGGTCTTTGTCTCAGCTTCCCAAGGAAAATCCAGACATCCTCATTTGAATATTCCTACACAAACTTCCAGAACTTTCTTCCCAGCAGTATATAGACCTCTGGAAACCGTTAGTTTGCAGCACGTCAGCACGAGATAAGAAGATCAGAGCTTCAGTAAATCAGAGCTGCTGTACAAGGTAAGATTTTAAATTCTGTACTATACTTTTTTTTTGTGCTGAACTCACCAAAAAAATGGTGCTTGCTTTAAATGCTTGATCAAAGTGTTGCTATTTTTTTTTTCTTCCAATGAGACTACATCTATAAATAATGCATAGCAGATTAAAAGCTGCAGAGAAATCTTATACTGCACATTTTTGACCTTGCTGGGTTTTGCTAAGTGGGACAGGAAGCAGTTTGTTTCTTTTAATAGTTGAGAAAAAAAGGTGCTTACTAAAGGGGGAATAAATTGGAACATTTGAATCATTAAGAATCCTAAAACCAGAGAAAAAAATGTTAAGTATTAAGGATAAAATAGTCGGTGAGGATAAATATCTGAAAAGACAAATTTTGGAATAAACTCACTACAATTTTTTTTATTGTAAAAATATATATAAGGATTTTTTTTTTATCATGCTAATCTGTATTAAAATGAAAAAAGAGTCTGATTTTTGTTAGGGATTCAATCAGATTTAAAGAATCTAAAAGGGAGTGGTGTTGTGATTCAAATAAAATCACAGCTCCTCCTCTGGAATCCTGTTACTGTTCCACTATGGCATCTCTGATTGGTCAGAAGTTTTTTTGGGTTTTTTTTTTTCAGCCAATAGAAGAAGTCTATGTGTCATTTCCTGTGTGTGCATGAAGTGCCATGTTGGCATATAAGTTTGCATGGAACAAAAGTTTTCAGAATTCAAACAAACTACTAGAAGAAAAGAAAAAAAAAAAATCGAATTTTCTATACAGTCATTTCATTTCAACTTAACCTGTTCTGCTGAATCAACTACATTTGTGCACTATTTTGTTCTGTAGATTACCAAAATGCACCTCTTGTCTTTCAGAATGAAAATCGAAATCTTTGACAACACTATGCAAACCTTTCAAGGTATTCCAGTTGATGAAAGAAAAAAAGCTACATACAAAAACGTTAAGATATCTGCAAATGAAAAGGCCTCGGGCATTGCTTTCGTATGCTAGTACAGCACCAACAACAACTTCAATGGAAATTAGCATTCTTTAGTCAGCTAGAATGATTTGACACAGTTTCCTGACCTGTAAATGTGACCTGTTAAATACCAAAAGACTTACATTAACATTCCTGTGTGGACTGTCGCTACTCTCTTATGTAACACAGATGCCCTAGTTGCAAAGGCAACCTCGTTTTATAACAAAATGTTCTGGAGAAAGAAAAAACAAAACAAATACAGATAGAGCTTATATAATGAATGGGACACAACAGAAATACAGGCAAATAACACACATGCATACTCAACTTTACTATTACATAACATTTATATTTTGCTTTTAATTCAAATAACAGGTATTTGTATTTTCTGTTCCTTCAGCTTCCCGAAGCTGCCGAAACACAAAGCAAGAATGTGGGTGACCGACGTCGTCGCTTTGTGCCTTATGGCCGTGGTCTCCTCGGCTGAGGAAAAGAAACTCAGCAGCCATGCAATTTCCCTGGCTGACACTAGCAGCCACCTGGCTTTCAACCTGTACCAAAACCTAGCCAAAGAGAAGGATCTGGACAACATCCTAATCTCCCCTGTGGTGGTCGCATCCAATCTGGGATTGGTTGCCCTCGGAGGAAAGTCCTCCACTGCCTCACAGGTCAAGAGTGTCCTGAAGGCAGATACACTGAAAGATGAACATCTGCATACAGGACTGTCTGAGCTCCTGAATGAGGTCAGTGACCCTGTGGCTCGCAACGTCACCTGGAAAATCAACAACAGGCTGTATGGGCCCAGTTCGGTCAGCTTTGCTGATGACTTTGTGAAGAGCAGCAAGAAGCACTACAAGTACGATCACTCCAAGATCAACTTCCGTGACAAGAGAAGCGCAATCAACTCAATCAACGAGTGGGCCTCCAAATCCACTGATGGCAAGCTGCCAGAAGTCACCAAGGATGTGAAGAATACAGATGGTGCTATGATCATCAACGCTATGTTCTTCAAACGTAAGTGGACATTTAAAGCTTAAAATGCCTTATAGGTAGAAATACAATAATTGCTCTAGTTTATAAACAAATTTTTGTTTCCACAGCTCATTGGGATGAGAAGTTCCACCATAAGATGGTTGACAACCGTGGGTTCCTTGTGTCCAGGTCCTTCACAGTATCTGTCCAAATGATGCATCGCACAGGTGAGATCAACAACCACATATGCCGAATGAAATATTGCAGTCCTTTAGATAAGGAATAATGAATATTGATTGGTCACCTTCATGTCTACAAATCATTAACTTAAACTAATGTACGCATCTTCACAGGTCTTTATGGCTTTTATGAAGACAAAGAGAATAAGCTTTTTGTGCTCAACATGCCTCTGGCCCACAAGAAATCCAGTGTGATTTTCATCATGCCCTACCATGTGGAGCCCCTGGAGAGGCTGGAGAAGCTTCTGACACAGAATCAGCTGAACACATGGTTGAGCAAGTTGCAAGAAACAGCAGTGGCCGTCTCTCTACCTAAAGTCAGCATGGAAGTCAGCCATGATCTGCAGGTAGGAATATAAGATAAGATAAGATAAGATATTCCTTTTATTCGTCCCACAATGGGGAAATTTCTCTGTTACAGCAGCAAAAAAATATATAAAAAGAATAAAGACTTAATATAATATACAGTATATAAAAAACAAAAATGTATAAAAAGAGTAGTAGTTACACTGAAGACATATTGCACATAGGTAATATTGCATCTGTAGGTTTTAGCTTATGTAGGTATGTTGGGTGTGATAGAATGATGTGGTTGGTGACACTGGGTCTGGGGTCCCAGGTTCAAACCTATGTTTGGGTTGCTGGAGTTTTCAGGATTGCTCCCAGCTGGTAGGAATGAGTGTGTGAACTGTGATTTTCAATGTACTGGATGGTGTATTCGTTTCTCTTGCAAAATAATCTTGGAACAGACTATAGATCAATTGAAACCTTGACCATGATAAAGTCCTTACTTAAAGTAAATCAATGACTCTTTTCTATACATAATATTCTTTGTGATTCTTTGTTTTTTTTCAAAGAAACACCTTGGAGAAATTGGTCTCACAGAAGCAGTGGATAAATCCAAGGCTGATCTGTCCAATATGTCTGGCAAGAAAGATCTCTACCTTTCCAATGTGCTCCATGCATCTGCTTGGGAATGGGACACAGAGGGAAACCCATTTGATGCCAGCATCTTTGGCTCAGAAAAGCTCAGGAACCCCAGGCTGTTTTATGCCGACCATCCATTCATCTTCCTAGTGAAGGACAACCAGACCAACTCCATCCTCTACATGGGTAGAATGGTTAGACCAAAGGGAGATAAAATGAGAGATGAATTGTAATTTAAATTTGCTGATAAGGGTAACCATTTGTTCTTCTATTGTTTTTTATATTTTTTTTTTGTTTTAGTATTTGAATTGTTTATGGTATGACAGTTACCTTATGAAGACAGTCAAGCGGTTTGTTTGTAATTATAATTAAACCAAGATTTTCACCAAACACACTTCAGAGCTGATCCGTATCGCTATAGTAATTTGAAAATAGTAAAAGAATTCCACTTGAGAGATTAGATAATGAGTTGATCCACAGTTTTGACATCAACTGGGCCAGGTTCCTTATTTCATCATTAAATTGTCCATCAGAACAAATGCTATACTTATATTAAGTATATTAGCATTCACGCCAGCCTGCGTGACTGTGATATTTATAACTGTGCCTGCTCTAATCTCATGGGGTTATGTGACAACTGTGTGGGTTCTTTGACTTATCTTTAATGTTTAAAGACAAAAGGATTTTTACACAAATATTCTTCTTATGCTCATGCGTGAAACACTTCACCTCAATCCAGATCAGCCGCATTTGATTTCACTGCCTTGTCTTCTGCACTGATGCCTGTTTATAAACACAACATATGAGGTTAATTGTATTATGTACCAAATCCTGTTTACTGTCTTGTGCTCATGTTCTTTTAATTTTTTTTTTTTAAAATAAACTATGAATAAAATTACTGTCTCTATACTCCATGGCTTATAATACATCTTTTACATACATCCTCTTGGAGTTCTACATTTTGTACATTTTGTCAAATTAAATATCTGTGCCAAACATACACCTCTGTGGGATCCCACATCGCAGGCTTTTTATGGTTATAAGAACTTCTGTCAAAAATTACTTTCTATTTGGAGAATATGAATAGTTTTATACAATACAATTTTCACATACTACTTAAAAATTGTCAGGAAATGACAAAGCATCAAAGCCAGGCTCCATTCCAAGGGTGTAGCACAGTTAATATTCCTCCTATACCTGCCTCCTGACTTAGACTGTCTTTTTGGGCTTACCAAGTTATACAGTAGGTGGTCCCACCAGCAGACACTTCACAAGGCCTGAATCAAGGGGTTGGACTCAGGGACCCTCATCAGCCTTTTTTTAATCTTTCTTGGGGGTTATTAGTTTTGTTTTTTGATCGATTCCGCCCCCAGATCTATTCAACAAGTGTGAAAGAATTATGTTCCCAGTGTACAGCCCTAAGGTACCCAGAAGTCATGACATGGTCTTGATTCATTTTCCACTCTAAATGTTGATTAAGGAGCCAGAATTAGTACATTAATATGTGTATGAGACATATAGTAGAGGGTACAAGCCCTTATCATCATTTCATCTCTAGACAAACTGATCCCTATCTTTGATGGGTCACATTCCTCTCATGGCTGGAATGTGTATTCAGACAATGGGGTGTTATCTTGTGCCTGAGGAGGACAATGCTTATCTCTCACTTTTCCACCATACCTTGATGCACTGTGTCCCAAAGTCTAGCCTAGCATGAGGGCCACGAACAAGCAAACAAAGTCATTCGATTTCATTTGGATCATTTTTAGAAGCCTAAAAAGTTTGCATGTTGTTATATGCAGAAGAATGTGATCACATATTGAAATATGTGCCACCTGGTGGTGGGATATGGACATCACATATATGAATTATTTATTATCATGTAAACAATTTTTCCTTCTTCTTCTACTTCTTCTTCTTCTTCTTCTTCTTCTTCTTCTTCTTCTTATTATTATTATTATTATTATTATTATTATTGTTATTATTATTTTTAATATTGACATTTGTTTCTATACATTTTTATTTTTTTATTTGTTTGCTTAGCTGTTTTGCGTTATTTCAAGGTAGTATTTCATTAGTCCAAAAATATACATAAATATATTATGAAATATGTTTTTTTTTTTAAATAAAAACGAGATAATCTCTGTACATTTTGATATAATATCTTAAAATTAAGCTTATAATTAAAATATCAGTTTAATAACCACACACACTCTTAAAACAATGAGGATATCAAGCAGCAATAACGACACAGAACTTCAGGACACCGTCATTGTTTGTAATGAATTATTATTTTGTTTTTCCATAAAGACGTCGTGATACCAGACGCAGCCACATCAGTGTTTTATGAAGGTTCCTAATTGAAATAATATACAATATAAATCTGATTTTGGTGTTTACATGTAAACATTTGAGTAAACAGGTGACTATATGACGTGTTAAATGTTACCGCTGCTCTAGATTAAAAAAGATTACAAAAGATTTAGCATTTGTGATAAAATTACTATTACTGGACTACATTGTAATATGTTGTCTTAAACGTAATAGAATTTATTGTAATATTTAATTAGTTGTTTGTTTATTTAATAGTAGATAAACTATAAAAAGTTTCTAATAGTTCATGAAATGGCAACTTTTTGTCTTTTCATAAACATAGAATAAACACTTGTGGAGTTTTTTCTCATATATTACTCTCATTAACATTGGAACACACACAAAAAAAATCATTTTTTGTAAAATATTTGGACGTTTACATGCCACATTACTAGTTAACTAAATTCTTTGCACGTTTTTTACATTCAGTGTTGAAAAATGGGCTGAATGGCAACACAGTCATTGACTAATAAACGTAAATAGAAAATGACCCTAAAATGTTATTCTCTGTCATTCAAACACCATCCATAATGTTCCTTTATCTTCTTATTTCCTCCTATCTTCCCTGTGCTTCTTTCGATCCATAGCCAGAATACTACAAAGCTAGAGACATTCATTGATACATTAATGACTAGCATAATGCAGTGATACTGTACATCCAGTATGTCATTAGCTGTATATATATTTCATGTATTTTATATATTTAATACGATTTAATAGGCCAAGCAACTAAAACAGCTTTATTTTTAAAAACATATATGAATACGTACAAATGTAGTGTTGGGTAATGGGCTTTTAAAGAAAACATTTAGACAGAATGAACAGAAAATGAACAAATTAATTACAATTTTACGAACTTGCCTTATATGCCATCATATAGATTAAAAAAACAAACAAACAAACAGATGATTCATTTGCGCATCGTTGTCCTATGTAAAGCCAAGTATTTTATTTTTACATAATGGACTGTGCTTTCTAGTGGTTTGATTTGATTTTTTTTCCTTTTTTTTCTTTTTGTCTTCTTGTTATTGTGAACATGAACATAGATTATTAACCCATAATTTATTAATAAAGAATTTAACCCTAGGTGAAGGCTAAAATCTTGGCCAATTTGATTACACAGTCATCATCTTTTTGATGACACACACACACACACACACAGAGAGAGAGAGAGAGAGAGAGAGAGAGAGAGAGAGAGAGAGAGAGTGAGAGAGAAAACGCAACAATATACAGTAATTATTAATTAATTAGCATAAATATCTCTGATCTCTGAGATCTTGATGATGATGATGATGATGATGATGGACAAAAACCTGAGTGTATATGAGCAAAGAGCCACTTGGTGGCCAAAGCAAATGACCGGTGTCTGCAGTTCATCCAGAGCAAGAACACACTCTCTGTGATCCCCTGTTTCCCTCATCTCTCATTTCATTAGCGTGCTGCTCTTTTTTGCTGTGCTGGCCAGAGGCAGATTAGACAGACGAGGGTCAATCCTATTAAAGAAGTCTCTGTAAGCTGCAGCAATCACAGACGGATACACGCTCACACACTCCTATAGGTCTCCGCCATCCAACCTATATTCTTACTCCTTCGTTTTTGTCATTTTTTTTTCTGTGTCTTTCTACTTCGCTTTCAGATTTTGGGCTTGTCCACTTGTCTGTTTGCTTTCCGGAAAATCGCCTTGATCTCTTCTGTCACCATGTCCTGCCAGTTATCCCTAAAATGAGAACATCACATAAAAGAATCAGAGATTTCAGAAAACCAGCCTTTATATCAATTTAAATCTGATTTCAAATAAAAAAATCTGCTATTATACCAATAGATTATACGTGAATAAAAATCTGATACATATAATATTTGCAATTTATTTAATAAAATGCAAAAGTTTGCCTCCCCTTTACTGTAGGTGCTGGGTGAAAATCACAACACAGTATTATATGCTCATTTAACGTTCATGCAATTAGTTGAGTCTCAATCTGCTAAATTTATTTTAAAATTGATATTAAATTTATATATTTCTATACAACATCTCTAATTTAAGGATGTTTAATGATCGAAAAGATAAGAAAAGAAGAAAAGTTCACATTTATTTCACATTAAATAGCATCATTTAAAACTTATTATAATATCATATCGGCTTATAACTATGCAATGATTGAACATGACTGAACATCTGAAAAATATGATCATTTTTATTAGGGGATGCAAACTTTTGCACTTATCCGCACATCACATATCAGATCGGTGGCACCGTGCATGCATTCTATTGAAAAGAAAAGAAACCGAACTAAATCCCACACACTGAAAAACCACGAACGATGGTGAGGCAAGCGAACAAACAACCACTCCATAGATTTCACTAAACAAATCACAGCCTCTTTAACACCACACATCACACGATACAGCGCGGCATGCGAGTCGCTACCTCCGTGCTTTCTCACTCAGAACCTCAAGCCTTTTTCTCAGCTTTCTTTTTCTTGTAAGCAGCAATGTCTTCAGCACTCAAACCGTGGTTATCCCTGATGCACAAGATTTCACCATCCAACAATTTAGATTAAGTGTAAGTAAGTAAATAAGTAAAGATTACATAATCAATTCCAGAAAAAGAAAAAAATAAATAATGATAACAGTGTAGTATTTTACCCAGTACACATTTATATAGTACATATAAATATTAAGGTTATTTTTTCTTCCTGAATTAAAGTCATACTAGTGTTCATTTAAGATAATTAAGATAATTCATCTTCTTACCCTGCTTTGATCTCAGGAGGCTTCGGTAAAGGCTTATTAAAGTTCGTTTTCCCAACGAGCCAGTATGTTTCTTCAATCCCTTTACCCTGATCACACATCAAACAACAGATCAAATCCGACGAGATGCAATGAGTCAGAGTTTCAGGTCTAATCACACATTTTAAATACACTGTCAAAAACATTCTTGATTTTATATGCTGATTATCTTTTCCAAACAGAGGTGTATAGAGAAAATAAAGAAAGCCGGAGCGTTTTGTTGTTGCTTTTATTACACTAATGAGAACATTGCAGATGAAGGTGAGTTCACATGATGTATGGAAAATGAATCAAAAGGGTTTTTTTACCTTAAGCTCGGTCTTTCCTCTAACTTCGATCTGATAGCCCTCATTCAGTGATTGGAGAATCTTCAAAGTGCTTATGTTCACATGAATTCTATAAGCTGTAAGAAAACCTGAGTGTTAAGAGATGACGATATCATTGTCTTACGACAACGACGATGACAGTGACAATTTATTTATATAGAACAATTAATTACAACTTCCGTCGACCAATGTGCTTTCTATTAGGTCATTAAAAACAGAAAAAACACACAACAAACAAACAGAAAAATTATAAAATCGTACAAATATCCCATCAGCCATACGCTTTTGAAAATAAAAATGTCTTTAGCCTGGACTTGTTGAAATGTTAAAAGAAGAGGCTTGTCTAATGGACAATGGCAAGGCGTTCCAGAGCCTGGGGGCAGCAATACAAAAAGCACGATCTCCCCTGCACTTACTGTAAGCCTCATCTTTGGGGTAAACAATAGATCCTGGTTGGAAGACCGAAGGTATCTAGTGGGTCGATACTCAGTCAGTAACTCACTGAGATAAGGGGGGGACAAACCATTCAGAGATTTCTAAACGAGGAGCAAAATTTTAAAATCCACTCTAAAACAAACAGGCAACCGATGTTATACCACAATAGACCAAGTGTTTGGGTAAATTGACCTGTTTGATACATATATATATATATATATATATATATATATATATATATATATATATATATATGTATATGTATATATACATATATATACATATACATATATATGTATATATATGTATATATACATATACATATATATATATATATATATATATATATGTATCAAACAGGTCAATTTACCCAAACACTTGGTCTAAGCGGTGGAAAATGGATGGATGGATGGACATATATATATATATATATCGTCGCTGTCGGGCGGAAACCTCGTATGTCCAAATTTGGTCAATTTCATATTTTTTCACATATCGATGCTATTGGTCAGTCCCCACGTGGGTCTGTTATTTTTACAAGTTATTAACCAATCTAAAGTCTTGAAAATAGCTTGAGCGCAAATCTCATAACTCCATTGGACACTTCAACTGTCCACCTCTTCCTCACTCCACGGGAGAGCTTCGTGGAATATTTCTCCTTAATAAGAGTTGCAACGAATCAACACGTCTTCTGAGGTAAATGTCTTCAAAACACTGGGCTCAAAGAAAAAAAATCTTGACCCCCCCTAGTTCTGGTGCTCGTCTGAGGACAGGAATTTAGCGCAAGACAATCCACTGCAACGCGGACTAAACCCTGTGCACT
Organism: Tachysurus vachellii; assembly: GCF_030014155.1. Taxonomy (NCBI): domain Eukaryota; kingdom Metazoa; phylum Chordata; class Actinopteri; order Siluriformes; family Bagridae; genus Tachysurus; species Tachysurus vachellii. The sequence continues at coordinate 20,191,591 of NC_083474.1, forward strand.
GCAGATAAGGTACGGTGTTTTTTTAATTTCCTGAAAAATAACGGTTTTGGAGATACGAGGATTCCACCCGACAGCGACGATATGTGTGTGTGTGTGTGTGTGTGTGTGTGTGTTTGCAGTGACTGTGATAATCTTTTGTTTCTTGTGCTTCACCTGTATTTCAGAAATCAGTTCAAAATAATAAACATTAATTAAAATTTTGCTCCATTTCATTTTTTTGTTCTAGATTTATGCCATCATTAATTATTCTTAATTATGCTTAATTAGGTCTTAATTATTGTATATTATTTTGTAGTAGCAACTTTAACAAGGTATTTTAAGGCTAGCACTTGCACACCCTAAGACTATTAATAAACATATTAAAGCAGTTTATGTAAGTAAGAAAACTTTATATTCAAAGATTTTCTTTATGGAAAAAATATTTACTTTATTTTTGTCGGCTTATTTAACATCTACGAAAGCAGCCTCCAGTGTCAGAACCTTGTATACGTTAGTAACTGTTCCAGGACAGAGGAGAAACATGAGCAGCTGTGCGTTTTTATAAAACAGAGGCCAAAGACAGAAGAAAAGACTGTTAGCTGATATAATGTGAGTTGATAAGAGGAATGTGACTTGCAGACAAAATACCAAATTAATTATACAACAGTCAGTTCTGGTCCGTTAAACCGATCGGTCGAGCGGGGTTCTAAGAGTGTTTATATTTCCTATAACCTTGAGATGTTTCGATCTTTGTATCACTCGCTTGTCTGTCTGTGAAACGCTTACTACAGCAGATTTGGGATATCATTCACATTTATGGCATTTGGCAGAAGCTCTTATCCAGAGCAACTTATATTTATTTTATTTATACAACTGAGCAGTTGAGGACTAGGGGCCTTCCTCAAGGGCCCAGCAGTGGCAGCTTGGATATGCTAGGATTTGTCACAAACCGGTAATTAAACATCTTCACTATTGATCTACAACTACAATTTGTCATAATGAATAATTGCACTGTTGCTTGTGCGAGATTGATAAACAATATGCTGTATCATACTTCAATTCAAATAATCAAAATAGCTGTGTTATAAGAAGAAAAAATACTTCAGGTCACGCAGTTTTTAGAAAATACTTTGGGTGCATTAAAAGAAACTCTACAAAAATATTTACTCACGCAATCCCGTAGATTCCATACGAGAGGCGGTGTTGACTGTATCACCAAAAAGGCAGTATCTAGGCATTGTTAGACCCACAACTCCAGCAACACATGACCCTATAGAGAGACAGTGCACTTTGGGTGAGTGTTATTTCCATAAGCAGACTGCAGAACATTTAAATGTTCTTCAGTTTGTTCCTGTGGTTTACTGCTTATTTCCAAGTCCCACCCTTTATTCTGGATACTGTAGATTTGTACCTAAAATCTGCTCATTAACGTCTATATCTTGCCTGCATTTATTCATTATCTCTGTATCTATTTTTCTTTAGCATCGTGAAATGTGTTAATTTGGCAAGTTAGGAGGTGTGAATTAACCTGAAAGACACTGGAGCCATAATGGTTCTATAAATAATGGTGTCCCAGACTTCTCTCTACTTTGAGGGGTGATTATTCAAGCTTATTATTATTATTATTATTATTATTATTATTATTATTATTATTATTATTATTATTAGTTATGTAGGCCACGGCACACCCACTGTGAGTGTCTGTGGTTCAGAAAAGTTTAATTTCCTCACACTTTGGCAAATAACCTTGAGATACTGTTACAATAAAGTCCAATAAACTGGATGGCTTTACACACAGCTAACTATTCAGGTTCTAACAGAAGTCACCTACCTGAGTGAATGCCTATTCTTATCCTGACCGGAACTTCTGGCATGTGACGCATTTTAAAAGATCCCACAGAGCTCAAGATGTTCAAGGACATGTTGGCAATCTCAGCTGCATGCTTATTCCCATTCCTCTTTGGAAGCCCTGAGGCGACCATGTAGGCATCTCCAATGGTTTCCACCTACCAGGGAAAATAATTGTTTCCTGGGTTGCAAGGATGAATAGATTACAGTGCCTCTAAACATGCAATTTTAAACCATTTGTTTAAAAGTCTGGGGAAAGAAACTGAGAAAAATTGGCTAGGAACATCTGCTGTGCTATTATGCTGCACTATCCCTATTGACTTATTACACATTGAGGACATTGGCCATTATCCAAATGGTAAATTCAGAAAGAAATCCTGAGTTTAGTGATATTGTGTGCTGCAAATATACAATAGTTTACTGTAAGTAACCTTAGCACATTGCTAACTGGTCCTCACAAACTTCTTTATTTGTTAACAAATAAAATATTAAAATTTTCTGTCATTAACAAACTAGCTAAATTCCCTACTTTAAAGGCAGGGTCTCCGATTTTTGAAAGCCAATGTTGACATATAAAATCACCAAAACAAACACGCCCCTAACCCAAATGGGTCCCACCCCTGTATTGATAGCTCCGCCCACACATACATACGCAACCCAGGCAACTAATGGAAAGAAATATGTCTTTATCATAGCTGAAGGGAAGAACAATACGATTGCAGATAAACAAACAAGCAAAAATGACACACAAGCATAATCATGTAAAGGACAAAGGCATATATTAGTTCTGTGTAACAAAACAAAACCAACGTTACTCACCTATCGAGAAGGAAAAAAGCGCCTCGGCGTCTTAAGTAAAGTTGGCCACATATTCACAGATTGGAGATTCCTGAGTCAATAACTCCTGAGCTAAACACTGTTACTACACAAAACACGGTTGTAGCTGCGTCTCTACATTACTACGATAGAAAAGAGGTGTTATTTGTGTAGTACCAGCGTTTAGCTCAGGAGTTATTGACTCGGGAAACTCCAATCTGTGAATATGTGACCAACTTCCTGCTCCTTCAGTTCTCTCCAGCGCTGGAAAGCTGATCCTATATTAACACGTCCTACTTCTTGCCTTATCGTAAGCCTTTCTTCTCTTTCTTTCTTTGTTTTTATCCTCCATGTCAATGTTAAAACCGCTTTCTGCTAATGTCACACATGCCCACTGAACACTCTCTCCGCCCATATTGACAAGACACGCCCCTTTCTGCTCATTGGCTACACGTTAGTTTTTGTTTTTGTTTAGTTTTCGGCCCGACTTATTTTTCTGAAGCATTTCTCAAAAATCTGAGACCCCACCTTTAATATGTGCAATCTGTAATTCTCTTTCTGTTACCACCTTATAAGGTCAAGATATTTTAGGGAAATTCTAACATAACATGTAAGTAAGCAAAAATTTGTATTTTAAAACTAGTCCATTTACAGATTAGCATAATGGCTACATCCATACTGATCTTACCTTGTATACATCATGGTTACTCAACACAGCGTCAAATAGTGTATAGAGGTCATTGAGCAGATCTACAACCTCGATTGGATCGCTGAGTGAGGAGATTGTTGTGAAACCCACTATATCACTAAAGTAGATGGTAACCTGGTCAAAGTACTCTGGCTCCACGGTCGCACCTGTTTTCAATGCCTCAGCCACAGATCTGTAAGATGTCAGGCTCTTGAATAAGACTAGAACATGTCATTTCAAAAGAATTTAAAGCAATAGAGCAATTCACTATGTGTGCATAATTAACTTCAAACTACTTCTTATAACCACAAACAAGAGAATGTAATACTGTATATCGTCGCTGTCGGGCGGAAACCTCGTATGTCCAAATTTGGTCATTATATATTTTTTCACATATCGATGCTATTGGTCAGTCACCACGTGGGTCTGTTATTTTTACAAGTTATTAACCAATCTAAAGTCTTGAAAATAGCTTGAGCGCAAATCTCATAACTCCATTGGACACTTCAACTGTCCACCTCTTCCTCACTCTGCGGGAGAGCTTCGCGGCATATTTCTCCTCAAGAAGAATCGCAACGAATCAACACGTCTTCTGAGGTAAATGTCTTCAAAACACTGGGCTCAAAGAAAAAAAATCTTGACCCCCGCTAGTTCTGGTGCTCGTCTGAGGACAGGAATTTAGCGCAAGACAATCCACTGCAACGCGAACTAAACCCTGTGCACTGCAGATAAGGTACGGCGTTTTTTTAATTTCCTGAAAAATAACGGTTTTGGAGATACGGGGATTCCGCCTGACAGCGACGATATATAACTATGGTTCTATGAACTCGACTCCTGTGAGGGATGGTGAGAATATCCTGTATACCTTCTTGTGCTTGAGACCGAATAAAGTCAGAAAGTGACACAAAACGGTGCAGTATTTGCTCTAGATATTACTTATCAGCCATCTTTTTCTGGAATCTTCTTGGGTTCTTATTTGGTCAGCACTAATTAAGAATGATGGGAAACCCTGGTATCTATGTTTCCGAGACCCACAGTTAAATGTGTTGCTAGCACTATTTTTTATCCCGCCAGGGGTGGTTAAAATCCCTGTGGTAGTGTACCGTATACTGTACAATGCCATGAGAAAGAATCCACCAGGGTGTTCTGATTTAAGCTATTGTCTTCCTGTCCTTCTTCGAGCCACAAGCAGTACTCCATATGCTGTGTGGCAGAGGAGGAAAGGTGTATATTAGATGGTGAGGCCAGTCATGGGCCAATGCATCTTCTCCAAGTGAGCGTACTGCTCTGGCAATAGGTTTGTATGCCATAATTGGCAAATATGCCTGAATCATTACCCTGATAAGACACTGGTAGTGAGATAGGTAGAGACTTAATTTGTTCTGCAGCCTTGTGCAGTCTTAATGATTATTATCTGAATTTGGTCAAGTGGAACAAAAGTACAAACTGAAAACCAGAGCAACCATCCATAATTTCACCTTGTTGTTGTGTTCTAACCTCACACAAGGCTGGTACACACCTACTGTGAACCTGCAGAAAGGCACTGCTTTGCAACCAGGAATGGAGGCAGCAATGCTTACTATAAATCTGATTGCGCTTTCCTTCTTAAAACATCCCTTTCTTTAGAAAAGCCTTTGAAATCTAAAATAGATTAGATTAAGATTCTCCTTTGTAGTATTTAATGTACAGCCACCTGGTGATAATACGCTTCCTAAAAGCTTGTAGATGCAGCAAGCCAAGTGGCCTACTGATATCACCTGCCATCAACAATGTGTACAAATAGGATAACAGTGACCTGCTCCTAAGAGCCAGTCATCATGTACAGAGATATACCCAGTTATCAGAAACAGGGCAGCACTTGAACACATCTCAAAAACAGCCATGATGCTAAAGAGAGGTCAAAGGGTACAACTGGTAATGGTTTAACTTGTGAGGCCTTGGAAGGGAAACCATAAAAACAAGTGTTCAGGGGCAATAGCTTTACTCACTCACTCACTCACTCACTCACTCATTTTCTGCCGCTTATCCGAACTACCTCGGGTCACGGGGAGCCTGTGCCTATCTCAGGCGTCATCGGGCATCAAGGCAGGATACACCCTGGACGGAGTGCCAACCCATCGCAGGGCACACACACACACACTCTCATTCACTCACGCAATCACACACTACGGACAATTTTTCTGGAAACCCCGGAGGCACGGGGAGAACATGCAAACTCCACATACACAAGGTGGAGGCGGGAATCGAACCTCCAACCCTGGAGGTGCTAACCACTAAGCCACCGTGCCCCCCCGCAATAGCTTTACTGTCATGAAAAAGTTCTGCATTGAATGACCTTTTGATCTAAGCAAATCTCACCATCCCTGGTGTTCAGGAGGGGTAAAATCAAAACAGCTCTAAAGTGAAGTGTGTATTTTATAAAGTGAACATCACGTCTGTAAAGTGAACATCGCATCTTATATATTTAATACATTCTTACGGCGGGAGCATTTCAGACAGGAGTTTCTCTGTCCGCTGTTTCTCTATCTCCAACTCTTCTGTCCTTTCTCTGATTAGATCTTCAAGGTTTGAGGAGTACTGCTCCAGCATGCGCAACATCGAGTCTATGATGTTGGTCTTCTTGCCTTTGTTTATAAGCTTGAACTTTAAAAGGGGTACAGAAATTTTGTATTGATTATAAATGAATTTTCATTAAAGTTGATTAAAGTCAAAATATACCACTAAAAGATAAAGTAGATTGTGTAAATTTTGCATTTGAAAGGTATATTTCTTCAAAGATTTGTCCATTGGTAATCCTTTCCTCTAAAGCACATGAACAGATTCAATTTGCCAACTACACAATAGGTCAGTGTGCTAAGAGGAGAATACAGCAGCTCAGCGTTTCCCACATAATCTGGCAGATGTCCAGATTGGCTGTTAAATTGCTTATATCCTCTGACACTGCACTTGTGAAGCCCAGACTGCTTACACTTGTAGGAAGTACATTGGCTCAATAAACTAATTGGAAGTAACAAAATGCTCTGGCAAGCTACCTGATCAAATATTTCATCAAACGCAGGTCTCCTGTCTGGCTGTTCACTCCAACATTGTTTCATTAGTTGGATGCACTCTAGGGGAGCCTGGTCTGGAGCAACCGTAGGCCTGCACATAGGGGGAGGTTTCTTCACCTTCCTAATGATCTCTGCAGAAAATACAAGATACAAATTTAAAGGTCTTGTTATGGTGGCCAAGAGATGCAAGATGGTACAAAGTGACCACCAAACAAACTACAGTCAGGCAACTCTAAACCAAGTTCACTTGACAAAACACAATGAGCAAAATAAAAACATAAAATGATTTTTCACAATGGAAATGTTTAGAGATTTTTATTCGAACTGTGATGTTTTCATTCAACTAACCTTCAGGGGATAGCCCAAGCATGCAGTACGGAGCACCACGGACGACTACTTCTTGGAGTATGATCGCAAAGCTATATACATCACCTTTAAAAGTCCCTTTTCGAGGGCTCTCAGGGTCCCTGAGAAGCTCAGGAGATGTCCAGAATAGATCTGAGGAACAAGGCCAGATTTATCACATACAAGAACATACTGTACAAGAACCCATGCTTGTTGCTATATGATGTTTTTTTTGGTAGAAAAGAGAGACAGATCATACCTTCTGGTGAATGTTCCTCCTTTGGAGCTTTCTGGGATTCAAGAAGCTCATTGAAACCATAATCTGTGATCTTGAGCACAAATCGCCCATCCACCACACAGTTACGTGACTTTAGTCGGCCATGAGGGAATTCACGATGGTGAAGATATTTCATTCCCTGTTTGAAACAGGACAAAATCCTTAGAAGTTTTTTTTAGATACAATTAAACATATAATTCAAGTTTTAGAGAAAAAAAAATATTTTTTATTTTCTTTGGATTGTTTAGACAAAACAATCATAAGATCCAATTCTCTGCTACACATTTTTTGTCACTTAGAAGTTTAGAAGATACCTTGATGAGGTCCAAAAGCAGAGAGGACTTAAACATCCAGTCTAGTTTAACATCATCGTTGCGCAGGAGGTCCTGTAAACTTCCTCTTGAGCAGTGTTCAGTGACCACAGCAAACATGCCACAGTCACAGAAGAACCCAAGAAATGGATTAACATTCTCATTCCTGAGGTCCTTCATCTATAAGAAGAAACAAATAAAAATAGAGATCAAAAGCCTAGTTATTAGGATTAGCAGATTTAGTGCCATTGTTGCAGATACCTTAGTAAATATTTTGGTGGTACTCTGCTTGACTTCCTTGAATTGACCCTTCTCAAACTTCTTGAGCCACACCCAATCACCCTGTTAAAAAAAGTCTTTATTAGTAATGTTCTTACAAAGTTGGAAAACACACAAAAGAAATGTTTACCTCATAGACAGCAACGTTGGAGGTCTCATGAGTTGCTGTTGCCAGACTGTTGATTGAGTGTTCAGCCGACCTCATGCTCTTCTCATCAGCAACGCTTTTGGAGTCACTGAGTTCCTCCAGGGTGATTTTCTAACATGGCACATGAAACAAATAGAAAGGGAAAATCCACCAAGTACAACCTTCATATTCATTCATTCATTCATTCATTTTCTACCGCTTATCCGAACTACCTCGGGTCACGGGGAGCCTGTGCCTATCTCAGGCGTCATCGGGCATCAAGGCAGGATACACCCTGGACGGAATGCCAACCCATCGCAGGGCACACACACACACTCTCATTCACTCACACACTCACACACTACGGACAATTTTCCAGAGATGCCAATCAACCTACCATGCATGTCTTTGGACCGGGGGAGGAAACCGGAGTACCCGGAGGAAACCCCCGAGGCACGGGGAGAACATGCAAACTCCACACACACACAAGGCGGAGGCGGGAATCGAACCCCCAACCCTGGAGGTGTGAGGCGAACGTGCTAACCACTAAGCCACCGTGCCCCCGATACAACCTTCATATTAATCTTTATAATTATGATTTTCATTGAAACCTCCGACTTTCATTGTTTGATATGTCATCCAAAGTTCTTTTTGGCTGCCTGCTAATATTGATACAGTGGAATGTAGGCCTTGCTTCATCTCTACATAAAGAGAGCAATGCAGCAGGACTATAGATCTTTAGTCTGTACAGCTTTCTCATGTATTTATCTGTACACTGTTCTTAAACAGATGAGCTTCTAAAGCCATCAACATCCTTGTGATTGTCAGCTCTTAAATTGCATTAACTAGTCATGCTAAATTGCTAACAAGTCCCTGCTGCAAATCAGCACAACTGTGACGTGACATACGGCTAAGTACGGTGACCCATACTCAGAATTTGTTCTCTGCATTTAACCCATCCAAAGTGCACACACAGCAGTGAACACACACACACCGTGAACACACACACGGAGCAGTGGGCAGCCATTTATGCTGTGGCGCCCGGGGAGCAGTTGGGGGTGTTCGGTGCCTTGCTCAAGGGCACCTCAGTCGTTGCCGGCCCGAGACTTGAACCCACAACCTTCGGGTTACGAGTCAGACTCTCTAACCATTAGGCCACGACTGCCCCTGTGTTACTGTGATGTAGCTGTGATGTAGCTGTATTGCCCCTGTGCTACTGTGATGTAGCTGTGATGTAGCTGTATTGCCCCTGTGCTACTGTGATGTAGCTGTATTGCATTCTGGGTATTGGGTCCAATGTATGCACCAACATCTCCACTGGATTTCCCAATAATATGACTTCGATCTTTAGCTGGAAGCTTTTAGCCACTACTTTTTTGTTTTCCCTTTGCGTTTCAGATCCCTGAATTTTTTGTCCTGTAAAATGTCAATGTAAAAAAAAGTCCCTCTCTGACATCGGAGCGTCACACAACCGCTAAAGTCTTTAAGGAATAACAAAAATTCATCAACCAACAAATTTCAGGTGGCTTTTAAAAACTTTTATTGTAATCAAGCAACAAACCAGGTTAAAGAGTCACAGTACCCGTTTGCTAAGCTGGGGATTGATGAAACTGAGATCTTCAAGAGTAAGCAAGATCCTATTGGGACCTTTCACCAGTTGGAGTTGTTGGATTCGCCTCCTGCCAAAAGAAGACATGCAATTCATAATCAGTGACTCATCGGTGTATCGACAAATTTTCAACACATAAAGTAAAACAGCAATGAGTTACCTAATAAACAGACTTATCCCAATGGCACCAACAATGAAAATGAAGATAATTGCAAACACTATGATGACGTAGATTACATCCACACCTAAAGTAAAAAAACACACAAGTTAGATTATCAGGTCAATCGAGGTTAGATGTCATTAATAGAAGTTAGTTTGGGAACTGTTGGTTTATGCAAGCAATTTAATCCAGTTATCTCAATACCTCCAGTGCAGATGGTTTTAGGACTGAACCAGCAGCTGGAGTCAGCAGAAGGAGAAGAACCCCCAGGATAGTGGATGGACCTGCCAGCATAGCGCACCATGTTCGAGCCAAGGTCCACCAAATAGGTAAGGTAGAGGTCAGTCCCCCAGCCATCCGTGTCCAAGATGACGTAGTTGGTCTGTCCATCACCCTGTGAGTCAATCTGGATGTTCTGATTAAAGCCAGGAAATGTCAGATTCCGTGTGTAGAAAGCCAGGTTGGTTCCTGAGAACCACTGGCCGGCTCTTCTGGTGTTATGCATGGCTTTGGCAAGGAGATAAAAACCATTGTAGATTGTACCAAAAAGGGGAGAAACCTGAAATTCAGAAGTATGGGGAAAAGAAACTATTTTATAAAAAAAGTAATGGAAGCTTTTAAACAATAAGTACAATAAGTACAATATTAAGCTCAGCTTGAATACTTGAGTCTACACCAGGGACCAAAGGGTTTGATAATCACATGTTCGCTTTCATATAAAAGAGTTCCTTGGCTTCCTTTGTATGTTTATTATTATTTTCCAGTAGTACTAACATGTAAGTGGTGAAGAACAAAGATTTTGGATGTGTAACATGTCATTGTGCAGAAATACTTTTAAACATGGAGTGTTTTTTCTTTTACAACGATTGTTATTCCTCCAGATCAGCACGAGATGTACAAATAAGCATGAGCATGATAATCTAAATAGTGGTTATAAATTTGCTTTCCCTTACCTGCTGAGCATCCTGGCTAACGCTTAACTCCTGCTGTTCTTTGGCTTTATTAAAGGCCTGATTAAAGGACATCAGATCTGATGCTACTGTAATGGTGAGCACAGCATCGTATGCTGTTTGTAGCTTGGTGTTGTTCAGGATTGCAAAATAGGAGATATTGGTGTAGGGCAGGCTGTAGAGTAGAGTGTCATAAGGTATAAAGACATAGCTGCCACTTGTTAACCCCATGTCGTAGGCTTTAAGCAGGAAATTCAGCTGCTTTTCACCACCAATCAGCACTGAATGCATGCACATGATGATAACTGGGAGAGAAAAAAACAAGTTAGAGCTGTTGAAGTGCTTCGTTCAAGAGTTGATTCATTAATGCTTCATTTAAAGAGCACACATGTTGGGTCTATAGGATAGATAGATAGATAGATAGATAGATAGATAGATAGATAGATAGATAGATAGATAGATAGATAGATAGATAGATAGATAGACACACTTTATTTAACCTATGATGAATACTGATATATTTTTTTCATATTTCGTCAGATACTTATTTAATTATTATATGAAAACCTGAGAAATACTTAAATATTTTAATGATTTTTTTTGTGTGTTTTGTTTAACTATTCCCCTTTTTTTTTATACCTAATAAGCCAATTCCCACCCAGCAGCCAGATCACATGCTTCCTCATGCAGAAGAAACACATGCAGAAGAAAACGTGATCTGCATGAGCTCATGGATGCATGCGATTGGCTAGTTTCACTGTGATTGACAGGAAAGAAGGTGTATGCCCCTCCTACTACAATATCAGAACACTTTGGATGATTTTAATACACACAAACGTGATTAATTAAATGAATATAAATGTAAATACATATATATTATTTAACACTATCTATACTCAACATGGCTGTCAAACGTTTTCAGTGAATAAAGTGTGTCATTGACCCAGATGCCTGTAGCATATCTCTGTCATAGTTTACTCACATACAGTATGTTTATCTAAATCAGTTAGCTTAAGGCAACTTATTAGACCAGAGCCTAGCTACAGGTCTTGAGACATTACATCCTTAATGAGGAAAGATTTCAGACTTTATTTATGCTCTCTGGTCTGATTAGTTCACTGACACTAAGTCGTGTTTAATAATGAACGAAGATGAGTGTTTATCAGACGTGTGTCATCCATTCAGAGTCATAACAAAGCCTCCAGGACAGAAGATGTTCTGCTTTATGGTTTCTTAGTAAGCTGCAGCTTTTGTCTTATTCAATTCTTTAGGCTAGAGAAAAACAAGAGGCTGCTGAGGGTGTATAATAATCAGCTTTAAACAACTAAGACTAGTGTTCATAGAGCTACATGACACCCATGATATTTCTAAAGGTTTATTTCTATTGGCATCAGCCTTACTTAATGTTGATGTCCACCACAGTCAGATTTTGTTGACGTAACGTCTGGTTATAACATATTTCAGGCTGATATAAGTCATGAACATCATGGTGATGTAACTATGAAAGATTAATCCATTTGATTTAGCTGTTATGTCATCATATGTTATCATGTGTCATAAAGGGTATACATAAGGAGTCACGTAAAGTGTGCTTTTATACATCTGCATCCAAAGTGGACTATTTGACCTTATAGAGTTAACCATGAACCGGCCTTTGCGTTACCTTTGATTTCCCCTGCGTTCTGGATGTTTCTCAGTGCATTCTCCATTTCTGTGTCATTATTTCCAATTGAGGCAACAATTCCTATGGGAAGTCCTTGACTCCTGAGGGAGCTGGCTAGTTTGCTAGCCGTGTCGACCCATATATCCTCGTTAGAGGACACGATGCCGATGTTGGCCCAACTAAAATACTTTAAAACAGTGTAAAGCACCCGTGTGGGCGACGGCAAGATCCGAGCGAACGTTGGGTAGCTCTGAATTCGATCGAGCTCATAGTTTATGCAGGCCCATGAAAAAATAGCTTTATCCCAGTTCTTGCCCATGAGCGTCGCTGCATTACAGTATCCTGGATTTCCAGGTCCCACAATAGCATCGGCTTCTTTTTCATAATACACAAACGTCGTCAGAGCTTTCGACGTTTCGCATGGTTCTTGGAGAACCACAAAGTCAATCGTACAACCCAGGTCCAAAGTGACATCCTTGTTTATTCTACTAATGGCTAACCTTGAAGCTACAGCAGGTAATGTTTTGGAATAAACAGGGTCGCAATTCCAAGGACCGACGACCCCGACTTTGAAAATGAGGCATTGCACGCAGCAAGGAAAAGTTAAAACAGCAAGAATGGTCCATAAGTTGAAAAATGGTAGTGTCGAAAGGCTGTGCTTGCTTCTCAGGACGTTACAACACGGACGGCTGGATAAGTCCAACAGTGTACCTACAAAATGGAGAGGAATTTGTTGCATTGTCCTCTTTTTATATCCGTTAGGATGGGTGGATTTTATATGACCATCTTGGGGGCCAGACTAAAGTATAGCTGAAAGCATAAGAAAAGAATGTTTTGTTGCTGCTTTTCTTTTTTTCTGACCACTTCATTACTTCTTAGAAATGTATTAACAATAAAACAAGTAGAAAGAAAAAATATGGACTTACCTGGAGTCCAAAAGCGATTAAGCTTTTTATCCGTCAAAGGACATCTGCTTTAGACTTCACACATTTTCTGATCATTTCTCAAGTGTTTTTTTTTTTTTCTCCAGCTCTACTGTCTGTTTTCCATACACAAAACCAGCACCATATAACTATCTCTCCAAGCGCAGCAGCAGAGAGAAACCACTTCAGCACCCAGGAGAGATCTTTAGTGCCTGCTGTTAGTAACGAAGTACACGCCGTTTACACTCATCCACCACAAACCCAAAAAACACCAACATTTCCTCATCTCAATGGAGGCCTGCAGTCCGTCAACATCATTGTCCATTATTTTAACTCTTGAACGTTACCTCAGTCTCTTCATCATCACACCGCCCATCGTAATTAAGACAGAAATTATGTAGTGATATAATTGCATTAAAAAAAAAAACAAAACAGGTGATAATTTTCCTGTAGAAATAATCACAGTCTCAAGTCTTTCGTGGTCATTCAAATAAAGTCTTCTCAAAGTGACCCCAGGCTGTGATGTCACCATGAGCCCCGGGTCTAATCCATACTTGGTGAGGCGCCGTGTAAGAGGATTGTAGATGAAGCCTGCATTTATGCCTCACAGGGTACTTACTCATAGAGAGAGCAATTCATTAACTTTGAGTAATACGTGGAAAATAATTGGTAATAAGTACTAAATACTTTTTTGTAGACGCCTACAGGTTTTGTGTGGGGATGATAATGATGTATGTACAACATTTGATGGTTTTTTTCTTTTGAAGGAAATATGGATATTATGTTCTGTATTGATGTTCAACCTACATACAGTATTAACTATCCCTCGGGTGGCCAAGTGTTGTGGTTGTTTTGGCAATAAAGCATGAAGAGAAAAATCAAGTGGACTGTGTTAATTCAGCTCGGGAATATTGCCTTTGTCAGTCTGTTATTTATTTATTTATTTATTTATTTATTTATTTATTTATTTATTTAATGTATGTAATAATTTATATATATATATATATATATATATATATATATATATATATATATATATATATATATATATATATATATATATATGTATAAATGTGTGAACATAAACATAATGGGAAAATATATGAAACATATGGATAAATAAATGGATCATATGAATCATGTGGAAATGAATGAGTCATTTGAAAGAATCACACATGAAGATGAATTAATTGTATTTGAAAAAGTAATGTGGAAAAAAAAAGAAATGGAAATATGTGTGTGTGGAAATAAGGCAAGAGTCATGAGAAAGATTTGAATGTGAGAATAAATCAGTCCTATGTTTAAATAAATGTGTCATGTGAAAGAATCACATGCGAAAGTCAATGAATGTGAACTAAACTTTAGAAATAATTTGTGTGTAAATAAACGAATTGTTGAAATAAATCATAAAAAAATGATAAAAGTCATGTGAAAGTTCAAAAAATAATGTAATTTAGAAACATAACGTGAAAGAAAAAAAACATTTAATCATGTGGAAAATAATCACACATAAAAATGACGAATTGTTTAAAAAAGTGAATCTTAAATAAAAATAAAATAAAAAAGAGGTGAAAACAATGACGTGAATTTAAATGAATCTTTAAAAAAAACGTTCAGAAATGAATCATTTCTGATGACATCAAATGAATTATTTTGTTCAAAATAAACAGAGATGGGGGACTCGAGTCATATGACTTGACTCGAGTCAGACTTAAGTCGTAAATTTGAGACTTGAGACTTGCTTGACAAATATTAAAAAAGACTTGACTTGACTTTGACTTGACATTCATGACTTGAGACTTACTTGTGACTTGCACATGTGTGACTTATTCCCACCTCTGTGAAATGAATCAAGTGGAAAGTAAAAACACATCATATAATTATAATATAATCTGTAAAAATAAAGGAATCATGGCTAAGAATTATATTAAATCAGCTTCCAGAAGAGATCAGATGTGCTTCAAAAGTAGACACTTTTAAATCAAGATTAAAAACACATCTGTTTAACTCTGCATTTACTAAATGATCACTGTGCTGCTTCACACTGACTGCACCTTTTATCCAAATCACTTTCACTCACTCTCACTCATTTTCTACCGCTTATCCGAAGTACCTCTGGTCACGGGGAGCCTGTGCCTCTCAGGCGTCATCGGGCATCAAGGCAGGATACACCCTGGACGGAGTGCCAACCCATCGCAGGGAACACACACACACTCTCATTCACTCACACAATCACACACTACGGACAATTTTCCAGAGATGCCAATCAACCTACCATGCATGTTTTTGGACCGGGGGAGGAAACCGGAGTACCCGGAGGAAACCCCTGAGGCACAGGGAGAACATGTAAACTCCACACACACAAGGCGGAGGCGGGAATCGTACCCACAACCCTGGAGGTGTGAGGCGAACGTGCTAACCACTAAGCCACCGTGACCCCCAAATCACTTTTACTCCTGTTTTATTCTTTTTAACATGTTTTAAACTGTTTTTATTGAAATCACATTTATTTTCTTTAATTGTTCTTTGTTTTTATTATGATTTTATCGTGTGTCTCTTATTTTTACATATATATATATATATATATATATATATATATATATATATATATATATATATATATATATATATATATTTTTTTTTTTTTTTTTTCTCTTATAAACTGTTTTCTAATTTCTATGTAAAGCACTTTGAAAGACCTCTGTGTATGAAATGTGCTATACAAATAAACTTGCCTTGACCTGCCTTGCCTTTTGAAACCACTTTTGAAATTTGTGCGTATCTTAAATGCAAATTTCAAGAGTGAATCATTTTTTTATTATCACTGGCAGGCAAAGTTCATGTTCACAAGGAGTTTTCTGCTCTTTAATAAACATGTTGTCTCCAGGTTGATGTTTTGGTTTCAGTATGAAGGATGTGGTGGGTGATCCCGCTGCTCCTACGGTTTTGTGCTAACAGTAATTGGGCTTCTGCTTTGCCACAACAGTTCAATTGAATTAGTGCAAACGCATGTTGGGAATAATTAAAGTTAACAAGGGGCCATTCTCCGGAGCCGTCCCCAGAGTCGTGGCACATTTGCGTGCGTCAGTTAAACGCTGTTGATTTGAAAAGTCTCTGAGCTCATTTAAACAGAAAGGACGAGCAGACTGCTATTAGACTGGAAAAGTTTACGTTTGGGAAGTACGAGTGCACAGCATCACGCGATTGTTTATATCAAAAACAAATTTAACCCCTTAGTCTCTCGCTTCTATTTTCATTTAAATGCCTCAGTAACTGACGGGTTGTTTGGATGTGTTTAGAAGTTTTATTAACTTTTTATGTTTAATCTTATTGAATATCAAATCATATATATATATACATATCGTCGCTGTCGGGCGGAAACCTCGTATGTCCAAATTTGGTCAATTTCAATTTCATATGCTATTGGTCAGTCCCCACGTGGGTCTGTTATTTTTACAAGTTATTAACCAATCTAAAGTCTTGAAAATAGCTTGAGCGCAAATCTCATAACTCCAGTGAACACTTCAACTGTCCACCTCTTCCTCACTCCGTGGGAGAGCTTCACGGCATATTTCTCCTCAAGAAGAGTCGCAACGAATCAACACGTCTTCTGAGGTAAATGTCTTCAAAACACTGGGCTCAAAGAAAAAAAAATCTTGACCCCCGCTAGTTCTGGTGCTCGTCTGAGGACAGGAATTTAGCGCAAGACAATCCACTGCAACGCGGACTAAACCCTGTGCACTGCAGATAAGGTACGGCGTTTTTTTTCATTTTCTGAAAAATAACGGTTTTGGAGATACGAGGATTCCGCCCGACAGCGATGATATATATAAACGAACAGCCGACTGTGTCCTCAGATTCCTCATCTCAGGCTGGTCTTTGACTGTTCCAGTCCAACCACCTCAAAGTTTGGCAATGTTCTGAGATGCTTTTCAGCTCTTCACAGATGTAAAGTGTGATTATTGAACTTATTGTAACCTTCCAGTCAGTTCAAACAAGTTTTGCCTTTTTCGGGCTAGCCTAGGGGTGGCCAACCAGTCAGAGACCAAGAACCACATTTTTTACTGTGTTA
This sequence comes from Tachysurus vachellii, assembly GCF_030014155.1. Taxonomy (NCBI): domain Eukaryota; kingdom Metazoa; phylum Chordata; class Actinopteri; order Siluriformes; family Bagridae; genus Tachysurus; species Tachysurus vachellii. The sequence goes on from NC_083474.1 coordinate 20,208,688, forward strand.
CCGCAAAGAGCCACATCATACACATGGGCACACATGAACATCACCTTTTTTTTTCCCTTCCATTTTCAGAGCAAACTTGACATAAATTGTTTACTCAAATGATCTTGCTCCTACTGGGAAACTTTGAGGTATTTTCATCCCACTTACAAGCGCGTTTGACGAAATTACCGTATTGAACTCAAGCGAAGCGAACAGGCATATTAAAAAAAAACAAATAAAAACTTTGATATGAACGCAAGAGCCGCATGAAACCGGGCAAAGAGTCGCATGCAGCTCGGGAGCCGCGGGTTAGCCACCCCTGGGCTAGCCCGTCTGGTCCGAGCCTACTGATAGGACAAAGATAGGACAACTGGTGAGCCAGTTGCAGATTCATTGGCACCCAAGGCTCATTGATGTGCATGTGGTGCTAAGACTGACTCGTCCAGTCAGATCACATAGAAGAGCTCCTGTAGTGAATGCTGGCTTAGTATGAGGCTGAGGAGATACAGTCCGGTTGCACCAGAGTTCCCATCCTGACCCCAGTCCAGCACTGAAAGCTCCTACAACGGGCACATGAGCATCTGAACTGAACCACGGAGTAACGGAAGAAGGTGGTCTGTCGAATCCCAGCCGTGTCTGTGTGCGATGCTTACCTTTGGTAGATAATGTGACTTTATTTATTTTCTGTCATTCTACCACAATATTCAGTGGTTCAATGTAATTTTTACTGTGATTCATTTCTCACATAAATCATTTATTATTACATGGTGTTTTTTTCTTTTCACATGATCATATAGTTTGCACATAATGTCAGGTAACAGCACATATATGATGAAATCCTTCTTCACATGGGGAATGTAAGAGTCCAGCTCCAGTGTTTCCACATACAGATACAGACTGATGTTCTGACATACATCACATTGTGTAAAGTCTTGATGATTTCTTGTTCTGAATAGAGAGAGAGAATGAGAGAGAAAGAGAGAAAGAGAGAAAAAGAGAAAGAGAGAGAGAGAAAGAGAGAGAGAATACGTATACTGTATGTGTGAGAAAGTTCAGCAGGAAAGCGATGTCTCCTTTGCACTGACCCCACATTCAATAAGCCTCTGAGCCTCTTAGACGTTACATCTCGACCTGTGACCAGAAATAGTGTCTGAGAACTGCAGGCTCAGCACCCAGAGCAAACGAGGATGCCATGACAGTTACACGCTGTTCGCAGTCACTCTCCACCACACAATAATACACTGATAATTACTGTGTAATATCATATTCATTTAATCAATGAATCCCATTTCAGAGATTTTTTTAGCCCACTGTGTTGTTTAGTTAAATTAATTTTAGATCATTTTTAATAACAGTAATATTTCTGACGGTTGTTTACTATCGCTAATTGTTATTTTGTAATATTTTTATGCTCATATTATGTAATATTTCTATCCGCAGTAATTTTAAAGCAGCTTTATTTGAACTACACGTCCCCTGTATTGCCATCTAGTGGATGAAAAAACTCTTCACACATTCATTTGATCAATTTTTTATTTTTTTTTTGTAGAAGCAATCTGAGGTGTGTCGTCGATGGCAAAAATCATTAAACCACTTAAACTGTCAGCTTAATATTTTATTATGCAATTTGAGTAAGGATTAGCAGACTTTCCTGGAAGACTTTTCATTCCGCTGTCCTTGGTAATTAAATGATGTCGAGGTGTGATGAAGAGGAGTTGATCTCAAAGTTGATTATTTTCCTGTAACAGTATGTCATGAAGTGTGTTATCCTTTCGTTTGTTTGGTTACTTTTTCAATTATTTAACAGTTTATACAATTAAAATAATTGCTTTATTTATTTATTTATTTGTTTATTAATTAATTAATTAATTCATTCATTCATTCATTCATTTTATATCAACATTAAATTTATTTATTCATTCATTCATTCATTCATTCATTCATTCATTCATTTTAAATCAACATCAAATTTATTTATTTATTTATTTATTTATTTATTTATTTGTCCATTCATTTATTAAGGTGTTTGTTTATTTGTTTATTAATTTATTTATTCATTCATTCATTTAATATCAAAATCAAATTTATTTATTTATTTGTTTATTTATCTGTATTTATTTATTTATTTGTTTATTTGTCTATTAATTAATTAATTAATTAGTTTATTTATTTATTTATATTTTCTCACTATTTACTATCTATTACTATATAATATTTTTATTTCTATACCTATTACTATTTATTTGATTTTTTAAAGATTAAATTAATTACCTAATTTATCTATTTAACTATTCAATAATGTAATTTAATCTGATCTAATTTATTCATCTATCTAATTATTTAATTAATTTATTTAATAATTTTTCTCAACAACAACAAAAAGAATAATACAATGCAGCTTTTACCTTGTTTCCAAAAAAAAAAAAAAAAAACACCTCGTGTAAGTTTCATATATATCATTCATCTAGAAAAGTGTAAAAAGTATAAAACTATTTAAATCTTGACTTCTAAAAAACTTGTCTATTATATGTACACTATATCCACATTTCAGGGTTAAAGATAAGGTGAAGATGTTTGCTGCTGCTACACGAGGTGTTCCTAATAAAGTGCCTGGAATCACAGTCACCAGTCACTTAATAAAGAAAAGGTATTTACACACCTTCAATAGGAAGTATGGAAGCTGCAGGCAAACATCATCCCTCAGCAGACCACAGCACATTTTCTAGTAGCTGGCCATAATGAATGAGATTGCTACACATAGGAGGGCATTAAACACCCTGAAAGTATCCATTATATCAATAAATACAGAATAAAAGCGAGCACGTAGCTCAAGGCAAGATGGTATCATTAAAGACCTCAGCAGACCTCAGCACTTTTTGTGAGTAAGCACATCTTCACACCCTGGAGCCACAGATCAGATCTATACATCAACATCTCTGCGCTCTACAGGAATAAATGGTTGCCAATGTTGTATAGTTAATGGGAAATGCATGGAAATATCAGCAAGTGTGCACTAATACAAAAGTGATGCCCCTGAACTGCATTTAGTTCAATTAGAAAGAATATAAAACAAGTGTAGTTACAGTGAAAGCCACAAGAGGGCAGAGTCGACGTGTTGATCCGGAATTGTACTAAAAATCGACATCTATGAATCGATTTTTAGATTTTATATCTACAAAAGGTAGAGATACTTTTTTCACATTGCATACGTAAAGGAGTTTGTGTATTGGCAAGAGGGAAATAGAAACAATGGAATATCAGACCATTTTGTAAGAAAATGCACAGTTGTGGCACGGTGGCTTAGTGGTTAGCACGTTCGCCTCACACCTCCAGGGTTGGGGGTTCGATTCCTGCCTCCGCCTTGTGTGTGTGGAGTTTGCATGTTCTCCCCGTGCCTCAGGGGTTTCCTCCGGGTACTCCGGTTTCCTCCCCCGGTCCAAAGACATGCATGGTAGGTTGATTGACATCTCTGGAAAATTATCCGTAGTGTGTGAGTGAATGAGAGCGTGTGTGTGTGTGCCCTGTGATGGGTTGGCACTCCGTCCAGGGTGTATCCTGCCTTGATGCCCGATGACGCCTGAGATCCCCGTGACCCGAGGTAGTTTGGATAAGCGGTAGAAGATGAATGAATGCACAGTTGCTAACATCAACCGTTGTTTCATGCTTTCATAAAGTACTGAGAAAAGATGTTTAAAATGAAGACATATTACTTCCCGGTCTCTTTGTAACACAAGACATTAGCACTGATGATTAGGAGAAAGATACGTAGCTAATTTATATTGTATGCACATGCATTGTTTTTATATTTAGCACATTTAATATATAGGTAATTGTACATCATTGAGAAATGTGTTCATCAATCTAAACCCTGCTTTTTATGAAACTCTGGGTTATGAGACTGCTCTGAAGCAGGATTAGCATGCCTTTTACAGCGTTAACCACTCAAATGTGTACACTGTGAAACGATGCCATGTTCGAATGTTACGGCTAGTTGCTTAGCAACAGACATCCAATCAGAAACTGAAAATCTCATATCAGGTAAAAACCAGGACGTAGCTGAACATCACTGAACAAAAACGTAGAGTTGTAGGTAAAGTAGATAACACTGAGCATCAAGGAAGTGAGCGTCGTAGCGAGGGTGAAATATGTCACACAGAAATATGATCAGAAGTTGGTTATATCGAAGAACGAACATCTCGTCGACTTCATGGTTGATGATGCTTGAATATACAAATTAGAAGAAGTTTGCAGCAGGGATTAGGAATGTACAGAGTGAAACAAGGTCAGATTATGAAGAGCCAGGATTCAGTGTTAACCTGAGGAAAGTAGGAGCAGTGTGAAAACTCTGACTATATAAACCCAGGATTCTGTTAGCTGGAGTTCACTAAGACCCAGGGGATCTTTAGCTGAGCCCTTCAGTTGTATAACGGTGTTTTCGTAGCAGAAGTTTTTACTCAGCTTCTTGCAGCAAAAATGCTGAAATTTGAAAAGAATCCATTTATGTATATAATCTTGTTTACACAATGAGAACTGGAAAAGAAGGCTGGACTAAAAGCCCTTCTCCTTCTCTCTCTCTCTCTCTCTCTCTCTCTCTCTCTCTCTCTCTCTCTCTCTCTCTCTCTATTTTTCACTCTCTCTCTAGTTCATAAAGCCTTTCTAACAGACTAATGGTGTTGAGCCCCGAGGGGGCTAGTCTTGAGTTGCTTCATGGTCTCGGCCGAATGATTGCTGCATGTTTTCGTGCACTGCACGTCTTTGTGTCTGCATTGTTATTGTTCCTCTGCAGGTCTGTCATTTCCATTTTCTTTCAGCATATATGTCCTCAAGGACAGTTGTCCATGGCAATAGATGCTTTTCACTTCAGAGAGGTCAGTACACAGAACAGTGACCAATTGGAGATGCAATTTCGACCCTTTCACCTGTCATCAGTGAGAGATTACATGGTGTCTGAGACTCTTTTCTCTCTCTCTCTCTCTCTTTGGACACATCTCTGCTTATAACACGACCGAGTGCAAACCGAAGCAGCTCAACTTCTGAACCGAACCCGAGGATATGAGCAGTGAAGAGTAAATGGCTTTTGAAGAATTCTCCTCCCTGTCACTTTTCTATTCAGCTGTAAAAGGTTGTCCACTCCGGACCCTTGAATTATACATTATTCCATCAGGACTGCAGCAGAGAAACAGAATCTCTGCAGCTTTAATGGAACACTGCATTTTTATTATTCTCGGAAACATTTTATTCATTCATTTATGCCACTATTTCAGACACATTGGATCTTGTGATGAAACAGAATTTAGATGTGGTGAGACGTGGAACTGTTGATGTCTTGATGTCTAATGTCTTCATACAGAATCTCAAACAGGACTGTTTAGTTTTAGACAAAAGTCAAAACGAAGATTGTTTATTTTCTCTTTGACATTTTCTTATCAACAACAGCCTCACGTTGCCAGATAAACTATATAACTGTCACCAAGATTAATAAAAAGCCAAGAGCTACCCAAGTTAAGTTAAATTTAAACATGTTTAATTAAGATTTAATACTGAAATTGTGAGCTTCATGCTTTTTTTATTATAAAAATAATATCTGACACCTCAAATATTGTATGTTATGATATCACAACCTCAGCATCTTTAGCATTTTGTAGGTTCTGTTTCTTTAGTCAGTCACAATTCTACAAAATCTGGCAAACTTGGTGGAATTAGCTGCATCCCAGTGATTTGAAACTTTTGATTCTGCTCTCTTCATATTCTTTAACTGATTCATTCACTGATTTGTTCACTGATTCATTCAGTGGTTTGTTCACTGATTTATTCACTGATTCACTCACTGATTTGTTCACTGATTTGTTCACTGATTCACTCACTGATTTGTTCACTGATTCACTCAATGATTTGTTCACTGATTCATTCACTGATTCACTTAGTGATTTGTTCACTGATTCATTCACTGATTCACTTACTGATTTGTTCACTGATTCATTCACTGATTCACTAACCGATTTGTTCATTGTTGGTTTACTGATTTGTTCACTGATTCACTCAATGATTTGTTCACTGATTCATTCACTGATTCACTTACTGATTTGTTCACAGATTCATTCACTGATTCACTAACTGATTTGTTCATTGTTGATTTACTGATTTGTTCACTGATTCACTCAATGATTTGTTCACTGATTCATTCACTGATTCACTTACTGATTTGTTCACTGATTCATTCACTGATTCACTTACTGATTTGTTCACTGATTTATTTGCTGATTCACTAACTGCTTTGTTCATTGTTGATTTACTGATTTGTTCACTGATTGACTCACTGATTTGTTCACTGATTTGTTCACTGATTTACTCAATGATTTGTTCACTGATTCATTCACTGATTCACTCACTGATTTGTTCACAGATTCATTCACTGATTCACCACTCAGTACCACTCTCATTCAGACTCAACACCAAGTCTCGTTCAATAAGAGGCTCGTTTCTTTAATACGTCCATCCAGTGACATGCTCCTTCACAACCTGCGCTCTACTGCAGTCTGTAAAAAGCAGGAACAGCTTTGTTCAAGAACGTTCATGAATAATGAATGATTAATGGGAATTCTGCATTAGAAGATTGACCTAAGAAGGTGAGCAGCCCATCTCTACTGTAACAGTAACTTTCCCCATGTAAATATTGATGATCTTTTGAACTCCAAATACAACCCTTAGAGAAAAGTGTTTTGGTTCTACATACAACCTTAAAGGGTTTTTGTGCCCAAGGACACTTTACCCTTATTGTTTGTCTCCAAGAGTGTAGCACCTTAAAGAATTTATTAGCTTGTTCTTTTGGGGAAAACCATGAATGTTTGATGTAAAATCCAATGAAAGAGTTGTTCTTTTTAGAAAATCTTCAAAGCAGAACTCTCTATTGCAATGATAACCTCAACCATACAAGAAAACCTTGAAGAACCTTGAGTTGTTTTTTTTTCAGTGTTCAGAACTGATATTCCCTTTCGAGGGAACTCGACGCTGTATCCGGGCTGATGCTATGTGAGGACGTTGTGTCTGAAGCTCTGTGTGTACACACGTCGATTTAATGGCTCGGGAAGGACATGTGACAAAATGATTACGTGCCAGCAAGTCCATATAAGAACATCTATGTCACTATACACAAAACTGTGTATGTTTGTGTTGATTGCCTGTCCTGTCTGTCTAGTGCAGGAAAAAAAAATTAATTAAAAAATAAAAATTGTTTGGGAGAGGGGCATGCCCGCCTGCATTGTGAGGAATACCCTCTGTGCAAGCTCTCATCCTACTTGGCTGTATTTTCCAGCCAAGCACCTGCAACCCATGGTTTAGTTGAGGTAGCAGAAGCGGAGCAAGAGATGGTTCTTTCCCTTTCTCTTGTCCTCTCCCCTGACTCTGTTCCCTCAGTTTCGGTTTCGGGAGTTAGTAACAATTTCTCCTGACCCTGAAGAGAGCATGCCATTTTCCACATCAGGCTCTGAGGAGCTTGATACAGGTGGGGCGTGGTGACATGCGCTGTTTCTAAATTGAATTTAGATTGGCCTGAAGACGAGGTTAGTGTCCTTAGTTCTAAGCTAGATGACCACTTTCTGACCTCCACGCAGATGGCTGCCATTTTTCCCAGACCTCTATGCTGAGGTGTCGAGGTCTAGGGGAAATCCCTTTTCAGTGCGTTTTTTTACCCGGCCATGTTTGACTTTTCAGCCATTATAGGGCTTTAAAGTCATAGGTATGGGGCAATGCCTGGGATTGAAGACGCTTGTGAGCTATCTCTCTCCTACATCGCCAGCATGGAGGAAGCCTGCACTTCCATCTTGTGAGTAAGGCCTATACGGCAGCAGGTCAAGTGGGTCTGGCCCTGCACACTATGGCGGATTTGCAGGCCTACCTGTTGAAAAAGCTCGATGGTGGCGAGGCGTTGGGCCCTCAGCTGGTAGCTGAACTCATCCGAGCCACGAATCTCACACTTCCTGCCACAAAGCAGATGGCCCGCTTTCCCTACTGCCTGCCCCACTGCCTCTGGACCTTTGGAGAGCAGTAGGGTCTGTGCCCGCTCCTCCTCCTTGCACAGATCTGTACCCTGTGTTAACACTTGACAGTGCACTGTTTCAGGGACCCAGGAAATCTGTGCGAGGTTGACACCACTCTCAGACCATCGGGCAGCGTGGGAACTTCTGCCAGGTGTGTCTCAGTGGGTCCTGGATACCGTAGAAAAAGGGTACAGGATCCAGTTCACATCCTGTCCTCTGAGTTTTCAGGGTGTTGGCAAAAACCAGGCAGTGATTGTTGGCAAAAACCAGGCAGTGTTCCTTCAAGAGGAATTTCTCTTGCTCCTGTGGAAAGGGGGCTGCATCCTATTTTGAACCTGCTGGCTCTGAACTGTACTCTGAAGACTTACAAGTTGCTTACGATCAAGGTTATTGTGTCCCAGATCAGGTCTTAGGACTAGTTTGTGATGATAGACCTCAAAGACGGTTATTTTCTGTTTTGCCAGAGCACAGGACGTTCCTCAGGTTCGCTTTTGGAGGCAAAGCATGCCAGTATTGTGTTCTTCCTTTTGGCCTAGCCTTTCACCACGCATATTTAGGAAGTGCATGGACGCTGACCTGGCACCGCTGCATCTCCAGGGCGTACTTGTACTGAATTATCAATTATCAGGGAGTTCCGCATTTGCACCCCCTGCGAACCCCATGATCGAAGCCCAAACCACGGGTTGCTGGTGCTTGGCTGGAAAATACAGCCAAGCGAGAGCCGACCGGGCATGCTCCTCTCCAAAATTCACTCACTCATTTTCTACCGCTTATCAGAACTACCTCGGGTCATGGGGAGCCTGTGCCTCAGGCGTCATTGGGCATCAAGGCAGGATACACCCTGGACGGAGTGCCAACCCATCGCAGGGCACACACACACTCTCATTCACTCACGCAATCACACACTACGGACAATTTTCCAGAGATGCCGATCAACCTACCATGCATGTCTTTGGACCGGGAGGAAACCAGAGTACCCGGAGGAAACCCCAGAGGCACATGGAGAACATGCAAACTCCACACACACAAGGCGGAGGCGGGAATCGAACCCCCAACCCTGGAGGTGTGAGGCGAACGTGCTAACCACTAAACCACCGTGCCCCCCTCTCCAAAACAATTTTTATTTTTTATTTATTTATTAATTTTTTCCTGCACTAGACAGACAGGAGAGAAAATTGACACAAACATACACAGAGTGCTTTCTGAGGACAAAGAGACTAGAGTAATGTGACATAGATGCCCTTATATGGACTTGCTGGCGTGTAATAACTTTGTCAAGTGTAATTCCCGAGCATTTAAATTGGTATGTGTGCACACAGAGCTTCAGACACAAATTCCTCACAGCACAATTTCCTCAGCCCGATGCAGCGTCTCGTCTCGTTCCCAAGGAACTGGGTTACATACGTAACCTGGTGTAGTTTCCTTAAATGTCTTTAAAGATCCTAACATGTTTAATTCATCACTGCTGGAATTATTTTCTTGCATTAAAAAAGGACATGTGATGTGTAGCTGAGTAGTTTAAGGCATAAATAAGGAAACAAACAATAATGAAAAAACAAATTAATAAATATCCTTAAAACTTTATTAAAATGTGTCTAAGACCATTCATTTAATCTTTTCATTCCTCAAATGTAATATTTGGGTATTCAGTATCTTTATATCACCTCACATTGTTAATAGTTTATGTATTGTATTCAAATATTGTAAATCTGGGCTGTAATTTCCAGGATAGATGTGGGGAGGAAACCACCTCAGTAATCAGAAACTAGTGATTCCAACCCAATATTTATACCAGGATCAACTGTGTAACGAAGGGTCGTAAGGCGGATGATCCATTTGCAGCTTTTAATAAAGACAAACTCGTAGTCGTACAGGCAAGGTCAGGGCAGGTAAACACAAAGTCAGAGAGCAGGCAGAAATCGGAAACGGTAAGACAGGCGGAAGGTCAGGGCAGGCAGCAAACAATCACAAAATGAAAACACCGAAACCAGAACAGAGGAAACACAGGAATTGCTCAGAATGATTGCTGGAACAGATCAAGACTTCGCACTGGTGTCAAGTTCACATTCAGTCTTTATAGGAAGCAGCTGATGAGGAACAGGTGGCGGAGCAATCAGTGTCAGTGGTGGATTCTGGGAGGTGTAGTCCGGGAGAGCTTAGTATTCTGGAGACACTTCTCGGTGTTGGTGTTTGGTGGACGTGGGCGGTGCGCTGACCGTGACAAACTGAAACATGAAGAAATAACTTACTTTCTAATTATTAGTTTTCCAAATTGTTTATGAGTTTGTAACAATAAATAAGAAGAGATTGCTAAAACCAACCCCTCACTCCACAGTGGGGTTAATATGAAGCTTATATGAATGTAGACACACAGGATTGTAAGAATTTGTAGTGTTTAATCACTATTTCTGTTTTTCTCTAGAATCCTCAAATACTAGGTGTGTAGATGTTTTGTTTTTTCACACAAATGTTTGTATCTTGGGGGGCACGGTGGCTTAGTGGTTAGCACGTTCGCCTCACACCTCCAGGGTCGGGGTTTGATTCCCGCCTCCGCCTTGTGTGTGGAGTTTGCATGTTCTCCCCGTGCCTCGGGGGTTTCCTCCGGGTACACCGGTTTCCTCCCCCAGTCCAAAGACATGCATGGTAGGTTGATTGGCATCTCTGGAAAAATTGTCCGTAGTGTGTGATTGTGTGAGTGAATGAATGTGTGAATGAATGTGTGTGCCCTGCGGTGGTTGGCACTCCGTCCAGGGTGTATCCTGCCTTGATGCCCAATGACGCCTGAGATAGGCACAGGCTCCCCGTGACCCGAGGTAGTTCGGATAAGCGGTAGAAAATGAATGAATGAATGAATGTTTGTATCTTCAAAGTAAATGTTGGCCAAACCCATTTCTGCTCTCTGAGACACCCTGAGTGTTTGTTCAACCAAAAATGTATTTGTTTATATTGACAAAAGAATATCAGATCTGTTCACTCTTCAACCTCCCCACAACATTCAAACCGAATTGAAGCCAGAGCTGTAAATCTAAGCAGATATTTTTAGAACATTATGGTAACGTTACACCTGTCAAATATGTCCATTACTGAAAATACAGGCCTGATAATCCTGTGTGGTGGATATCATTAAAGAAAGCTTATTGAGATGCTGTGGGTTTGCGTATCTGAATATCTTCTCTGGTGCATTATTTGTTTCCCTTCCTCTTCCCACATGCTTATGTATTCTTAGCTGCACAAGAGAGAGTGTCGTGATCATGCTCTTCCACCTCACTGTTCTATTTTAGAGCTAAAGCTAAAGCACCCGCTGGCCTGAAAGCTGACTTTTTTACCTCTGCGACTCTGACTTGCTTAATTTATTCTGCATGGAGTATTTTGGTAACACATATAGAGCTAAGAATAGATTCTTAACATGTTTCTGGAACAGTCTGGTTTGTTGAAAACAGGAAGTAAGTGTGTAAACTCAGTATTCGCTTTATTTGGATGAGGATCATCAGTATTTATAAAGCAAACAGAGATAAAACTAGGAATAATGGCGCTTGAAAAACACGGCCTAGGCTTAACAATGTGATCTTGGGATAAGATTCCACAGTGAGACAGGACAAATAGATACAAAATAAATAAAAAAATAAATAAAGGGCTTGACACCGCACAAGTGAACACATTAGAGTAATCAATCGATCACAGGAAAGAGGCGGAGAAAGGAAACAAAAGCATGTGGCGTGAAAGCATTGACGTATAAATTTACATATTACACATTCTGGAAATGGTTCTAATGCATTATAAGTAGTCTTCATAACACATTATATCACAGAAGTTGTAGACCAAGTAATGCATTATGTTACACACCCACCGAGTAACTGAATGTATTTAAGTTTCATATACACTGAAGAAAATTATAAACGCTACACTTTTGTTTTTGCCCCCATTTTTCATGAGCTGAACTCAACGATCTAAGACTTTTTCTATGTACACAAAAGGCCTATTTCTTTCAAATATTGTTCATAAATCTGTCTAAATCTGTGTTAGTGAGCACTTCTTCTTTGCTGAGATAATCCATCCACCTCACAGGTGTGGCATATAAAGATGCTGATTAGACAGCATGATTATAGCACAGGTGTGCCTTAGGCTGGCCACAATAAAAGGCCACTCTAAAATGTGCAGTTTTTAAGGGAGCGTGCAATTGTCTCACTGCAAGAATGTCCACCAGAGCTGTTGCCTGTGAATTGAATGTTCGTTTTTCTAACATAAGCCGTCTCCAAAGGCGTTTCAGAGAATTTGGCAGTACATCCAACCGGCCTCACAACCTCAGACCACGTGTAACCACACGAGGATAACCAAAGAATTTCTGCACAAACTGTCAGAAACCGTCTCAGGGAAGCTCATCTGCATGCTCGTCGTCCTTACCGGGGTCTCGACCTGACTGCAGTCCGTCATTGTAACTGACTTGAGTGGGCAAATGCGCACATTCGATGATGTTTGGCAATTTGGAGATGTGTTCTGTTCACGGATGAATCCCAGATTTCACTGTACAGGGCAGATGGCAGACAGCGTGTATGGCATCACGTGGGTGAGCGGTTTGCTGATGTCAACGTTGTGGATCGAGTGGCCCATGGTGGCGGTGGGGTTATGGTATTGGCAGGCGTATGTTATGGCAAATGATCACAGGTGCATTTTAGTGATGGCATTTTGAATTCACAGAGATACCGTGACGAGATCCTGAGGCCCATTGTTGAGCCGTTCATCCATGACCTCATGTTGCAGCATGATAATGCATGGCTCCATGTTGCAAGGATCTGTACATAACACTTTAAAGGATATATCTCCAGAAATGTTTGTTGCTCTTTCTATGAATGTCATAGTAATAAACTAAGAACATGCTCATAGCTTGTTATAAAGCACTCATAAGCTGTTGTACAGTTTGTTATAAATATTTATGAATATGCATATTACATATAGGAATATTTTTCATGCATTATGAATTGCTAGCATAATAAATAAAATGCAGTGGTCATAACATATTGTTACACTCCATATTTTAACAGTGCATTCTGGTAGCAGTTTAGAAATACATTATAAACATTGCTATAAATTGTAATGCCTTTTCATATATAAGGCAAAAAACAAGTGTTAATGATGCCTTATAAATGCATTATAACAGATTATGAGCAGGTTCATACTGTAGGTCTATCTATAACCTTCATGGAAATATAATATAGAGAAATATATAAAGTGAGTCAAATGAGGTCATTTTTTTCTTATTTCTACACGGCAGCATTTAGCATTTCTCCTGCTGAAATTCACCTGGAAAATACGTTCACGGTGCTCTCACAGGGCGAAAAGTGGAACGAAAGAGCAAAATGAGGGCTGAGCTGGGAAGTGGCAGCTGGGTCATTAAAGACCTGTCCGTGGCAGGAGCGCTCCGAGTTGCACCAATCTGTCAGAGGGAGAGATGTGTTTTCAGCTCTGGAAGTGTGAGATGGCCTGCAGCACTGCTCGCGAAATGACACTGTCACTCACTGTCAGCGAGGCTCATTCACCGTGTCATTTCCTGCTGGATAGGCGAGAGAACTGGAAGTGTGCTTCCTTGATGTGGTGCAAATGAATGATATCGCAGCATTGATAAGATCGCAGAGAAAAGAGTTCTGGTTTCAGAAGTGCTGATGCGAGAAGACACAGCCATGTTTATAGAGATAAAATGCAGTTTAGAACTGACAAGAAACTGCAGTTCATAAGAAGTAACATATTCTTTATATTTGAGGCTCGGGTAAAGAGCAGGTGGATATAACACAAAAATGGCCAACAATTACATTAAGGCAAAAATTACATACAATTACAAGAAGTTAATATGATATAAATACAGTTTGTTACTGAGAAACTGCACAATGTCCATGTCCTAAAAACTTTACCCTGACTGAAAGCTCTTGGCACTGGAGACTCCTTCCTTAAATAGCACAATATATTAAACAGAAATCTTCAGCAAGAGCAACAATAAAAGTTTGTTACATACTGTAACAACACATTTTGTAAATCTTTTTATTATGCAGTGAATCCACCATACAGGTCCCTGAACAGAAAAGTGTCTTGTATTATACTTTCCTCTTACCCTGAGAGATGGTGGAACCAGTCGAGCAGTGCTGGTAGATCTGATGGTGCGGGGTGCAGTGCGAGGAGTGATGAGGGCTTTGAGGTAAGAGGGAGCTGGTCTGTTTTTGCCTTTGTAGGCAAGCATCAGTGTTTTGAGTCTGATGCATGCAGCTACCGGGAGCCATTGGAGGGATCGCAGCAGCGCGTTGGTATGCGAGAACTTTGGCAGATTAAAAACAAGCCGTGCGGCTGCATTTTGGATCATTTGCAGAGGATGAATTGCGTTCATAGGTGGACCTGACAGCAGTGTGTTACAGTAATCCAGTCTTGAAATGACAAGAGACTGAACAAGTACCTGAGCAGCCTGTGTACACAAAAATGGCTGAATCCTCGACATGAGCGAGTCACATTAGCAACATGTGAGGAAAAGGACAGTTGATTGTCCATGGTTACCCCAAGGTTGCGAGCTGTGGCTGAAGGGGCGATCAGATCGTTATGCAGAGATATTGTAAGATCCTGACTTGGGGATGAATCACCTGGGATGATCAGCAGTTCAGTTTTGCTAGGATTGAGCTTTAACTGATGAGCAGTCATCCAAGATGATATGACTGCCAGACACGCTGAGATCCGAACAGAAGCTGTGGTTTCTGAGGGTGGGAACGAGAAGATATGTTGTGTATCATCAGCATAGAAGTGGTAAGAGAACAGCACCATATTATCTCTCTGAGAATTCATGTGAGGAAATCACTTCACCAAGAGAGTGAGAATACAGGGAGCAAATAAGAGCGCCAGGTGGCTTTGAACAAACCCGATGTTTTAATTCCAAATTCCTGACTTGTAAAAATTCCTCCTTCCTAGGAGGATATGTACGCTCCTGACATCCGCTTTTTCCGACTCATTAATACGAACTTCCCAGGAGGATTTGAACGCACCTGAAGTCATAATTACGGCTTCCCAACTCATAAAAAAAAGGAACTTCTACACACCTGACATTGTAATTACGACTAATGCAATTTTTCATGAGATCAGGTCAGAACAAAGAAGTTTGCGCACCACTCGAAGTTCACACGACTAGTAAGTTCGCACCACTTCCAAAGTTTTCCATGTTGAGATCTCAAGTTCAAACATCATGTACTTACCCAGATCACTGCAATGCAAAGTTGCATTTTTGCAGGAATTAACACACTTTTCCACACTCCTGCTCCACCAGAGAAAGTATTTATAGATGGCAGTGTATAAGGAGGGAGAGCAGAGTGCATTATGTGGCTGTCATTAGCATAACTATCTGTGTGAAGGCAGCCGGCCACCTGTCAGCAGATAAATAACGCCCAGCAGTGCATGGCTGCTTGCATATTGTATATTGACATTGACATATCTTTGCCGCCGTTGATAACGTTTAGAGACGCATGACTAATCAACCTCACAGCTGCTGAATTCTCTCCCGGTGTTCGTCTGCTAGGATGGTGTATGTTCACTAAATATTAAAGGTTTTCTCAACATTTTTTTGTTGTTGTTGCGAAACAGGAAATCTGGCTGCTCTGTGAGATAAGCAGAGCTCTACAAATAATTAGACACACTAATCTGCTTGAACAGCGCTTAGAATGGAGCAGATGTTATTTTCCTGAATGAAATGAACCCTGAGCTTAAAGATGTGGTTCCACAGGAGAAGGGAAATTCTTTTTTAATTGCACAGCTAGTGTTTTTAGGTTTAATTTTAAATGAGGTTTAATTTGTCTACAATTGAACTGAAAGTAGTTACATATTCATAACATATTATAACGTTATATATCATCACTGTCGGGTGGAAACCTCGTATGTCCAAATTTGGTCAATTTAATATTTTTTCACATATCGATGCTATTGGTCAGTCCCCACGTGGGTCTGTTATTTTTACAAGTTATTAACCAATCTAAAGTCTTGAAAATAGCTTGAGCACAAATCTCATAACTCCATTGGACACTTCAACTGTCCACCTCTTCCTCACTCCGCGGGAGAGCTTCGCGGCATATTTCTCCTTAATAAGAGTCGCAACGAATCAACACGTCTTCTGAGGTAAATGTCTTCAAAACACTGGGCTCAAAGAAAAAAAAATCTTGACCCCCGCTAGTTCTGGTGCTCGTCTGAGGACAGGAATTTAGCCCAAGACAATCCACTGCAACGTGGACTAAACCCTGAGCACTGCAGATAAGGTACAGCGTTTTTTTAATTTCCTGAAAAAATAACGGTTTTGGAGATACGAGGATTCCGCCTGACAGCGACGTTATTTATAATTGCTCATAAGTAAAAACCGTTACATGCGTAACAGGTTGTACAGTTTAAATATGTAATTTCACAATATCGTGCAACTTAACGCATTATAACATCTGTTCAAAAGTGCACTGCACCTTTATAGTGCTTCATAAAAGTGGTATGTACTGTATGGTTTTAGACATTTCTACCTAACATAAGAATGTACTGAGATATAGAAAATGAATCAAGAATAATCAATGCACAAATGTTCTTCTGAACAGATATTATAATGTGTTATGTATCTTGTCATGAAGTTCTGAAGTCATACACTCATGCTTTATAAGCTGTCATTCAACTTATTCGACTTATTTCAGACACGATAACATAAAGTTAACGCTTTCTACAAAGATGTTTGATATATATATACATATCAAGCCCTACTTCACCATTTACCTGGCAGAGTACATTTTGAGATGATATACTGGTGAAATAATGCGTTATAAGCACTACATGTGAAGCATTGTTTTAGCAATTTATATACAGTATATACAGCATTATAAACAGTGCTACAAATTTACGTCATTTAATTATAAGAA